>NW_027280240.1:0-199723 GCF_046629955.1 Centroberyx affinis
AGTGAGTATGCTCCATAAACATTTCTTGTGTTATGACAGTGTCTTCATGCCATGTCCCCATCTAGGACAAGCTGGAGTCAGTGCTGGATGTTTCCCACCAGCAGATGGAGCAGTACCGTGATCAGCCGGCCCATGCAGAGAAGATTGCCTACCAGCAGAGATTACTACAGGAGGATGTGGTGCACATCAGGGCGGACATATCCCAAGCCTCCACAGTAAGACACACCCTACACTCACATGCTTTACACTCATTATACATACAGCATAAGGATGTCTTCACATCTGACTTGCTTGGTGCAGTTGAATCAAAATCTGAAATCTTTTTTTCACCCGTAGTTCACTTCAGCCAGGAAATGTACCAATTACATTACTTTATTGGTTGAAGACGACGTGTTCGCTTCCATTTTTGTCTGTGAAACTAGCATCACGTACCATGTTGACTGTAACTATCAAAATGAGTGGTAGAGGACAAACCTGGAGCTACAAAGAAACTCATGAGCACTTTTCTCAGTTACTCAGGAGCAAGCATTATTCAAAATATTCAGCGATATTGAAAATATTCAGTGATATTGAAAATATTCAGTGATAAAATGAGAAGAAATGGGTTCCATCGAAGTGCTGAGCAGTACTGTGAGAAAAATGAAAAAAAACAAAAAACAAAACAACTGCGTCAACAATACATCAAGGTGTGTGTGATGCCTTGCAGAGAGAAAGTGGCAGTTATGCAGATGAAAATGACAAGTGGATTTTTACCAATTTTCTGACCAAAAATCAAAAAAGAAATTTCCAGCCACATGGGTTTTGTTTACAGTTTCTTGACCACCTCATTTCGGACAGCGTGATGATGGATCAGATAAACCAAGCAACAGAAACAATTGATCAACCTCTAACTGGTTCAGATTAAACAAACGTGACTTCGACATGAGAAAGTGTCCTCTAAGACTCTACTCACATTGTGACACTTGTTCACTGCCACCCTTCTCCCTGCTGCATCTCACCACACACACATATGGGCTCTCTAATCTCTGTAGTTTACAGTATGACTGTATTTATAGTCATACTGTAAATCTCGCTCGAATAACGGGGTGGAACACCGAAACCATGATAGCAGCATTGAGACAGGATGAGTACAGTATCTGAAAGCTGACTCTCGCCTTAGTCTGGTGTTGTTTGCTCTGCAGGAGATGGAGAACGCATGGAATGAGTACAGCCGGCTGGAGAGAGACGTGGACTGGCTGAAGTCAGCGCTGCAGGGCCAGATGAACCGCAGTGATCTTACTCAGGTCTGTGGCTCAATTGGCCACTGTTAACACAACACACACACACACACACACACACACACACACAAACGCACCAGCAGTCATGCGCTCTCATGGTTGGGTGTGTGTGGGAATGAGGCACTGAGGACATGCAACAGACATGTGCATTGCAAGCCATAGTGGAGGAGTGTTGCTCACTGCTGATTTCACTACGCACTCTCCCTCACTAGCAGTGGCTACAGACAAAATCAAAGCAGTCGGTAAGGTCTTGATCTGATGTGTGAGCAGTTGTTGCATGATATCTGTTTCGAGAACAGCATGTATCTTATTCCTAAAATTGAAAAAGACATGAAAAACCTTGAAAAAGAGATGACTTTAGATTATGTTGGCCATGGTACACCAGTAATTAAACAAAGTATTCAAAATGTGTGTTTGTCTGTGTGTGTGTGTGTGTGTGTGTGTGTGTGTGTGTGTGAGCAGCAGGAGAAATCCCAGATCAGGAAGGAGCTGTGGAGGATTGAGGATGTTATCGCAGGCCTCAGCTCCAGTAAAGCCAACTACAAAGTCACTATCTCCTCTGTGACCAACCCAGGTGAGACGAGTGCTGCGCCTGCCCATACCCACATGCACTGGAAGACTGAGAGAGGTAGAGACACAACTGCACACAGTTTAATATGCATAAACCGAATGATATTTACTGTACATGGTCTTGTTATCTCACCCATTAAAGCCCATGCTCTTATAATATTCGTTAGTGCTCTAAGACCCAGAGCATTCCCCATGGAAAAAGACAAAAAAAAGCATTGGGAGTCTTTAGAGTGTACATGTACCCATTCTACATGTCTGTTTTACATGTCCATACACATATACTTCCCCAGAGAGGAAATTTGTGCCTTCGGTGTCGGCGTCATCAGTGCCTTCTGTGTCTGGGAGCCCGTCTGCTATGGAGATGAGGTTGTCCCAGCAGCAGCACAGCCCCCACCTCAGCCCCACCAGCCACACCACCACCCAGACCCCCACCCTCTCCTCCAGCCCCAGCCAGCAGCTCTTGCTTCACGCTACAACCCCTGTCACTGCTGGGCCCGCATGGGTGAGTGACCTGTGAATTAGAAGAGTGAATTAGTGTAAATAAATGTTTTTAGTGCCTTTGTCGTCTTTTAGAAAAGGGCTGTTATACAAGCTTTGAAGTCACAGCTGGAGCAGTGTGAGGTACACACTCAGTCAAAATTTTGGACACACCTGATTGAATGTACTATGTTTTTCATTATCTTATAGTAAAGCCACTTTGATCTAAAGTCTTATGCTTAAATGCTTGAAATTTGTTTCTTAGACAAATATAAATAGTGAAGTTGATGCCTATGTATGAATTTCTTTCCAAAGCCTTTGCCTTTCCATCAAGGCAAAGGGCGGCTACTTTAAAGAATCAAAAATGTAAGATAGTTTTTATTATTTATTATTATTATTTATAGTTTTTGTTTAACACTTTTTTGGTCACTGCATAATTCCATTTGTGTTATTTCATAGTTTTGATGTCTTTACTATTATTCTAAAATGTGGAAAATAGTTAAAATAAAGAAAAATGTGGTGTGTCCAAACTTCTGACTGGTAGTGTAGATGCATGATTTGGTTTTAAAATATATATTGATTAGCTGTTGTTGTGTGCAGGGTGAAGAAGATGCCCCTCCCAGACCGCCCCTACCTCAGCTCTACAGTCCTGATGAGCATCCCCCTGCTGTGCCCCCCCTGCCCAGAGAGACCACCGTCATCAGACACACCTCCGTCCGCGGCCTCAAACGACAGTCTGACGAACGCAAGAGGGACAGAGAGATAGGCCAGTACACTAACGGAGACGGCAAGGTGCATATGTGTGTGTTTTTAATGCTAAAAGACTAAATGGTCCAAATTCCAGCACATTACCTCTGTTTCTGACCTCTGTCTGTGTATCTCAGATTGAACTTAGGCCCTTCCTGAGCGAACCTGAGCTTCTGGGAGCTGGAGACGGCTCCATTTACATCGGCCTGGCAGCATCAGGACACGATGGAGGTTACCAGACCTTACCTAGCAGAGGTAAGAGGATGATGGCTCCAGTGGAAGAGATTTAGCTTCTTATTTGTTTGGTAGAAAAGTTCACACTAGCAAACATACATGCGGATTGCACCCACCCAGATTGTTTTGGCTATGGTGCCAAGTTGGGATGGGTGATTTAATGTTTGTTGGCTTTCCCTCAGGACTGTCTGGCTCCTCGATCAGGCTAAATCAGTCCTCAAACATCTCTTCATATGTGACCATTCGCAGAGCATCCTCCGCTGCCGGCTTGAAGGTGAGGCTCAGAATGAAACGAAATGAAAGAATCAAACAGAAGGGAGAGAATTAAAAGAGAGAGCCAAAGTCAGTGGAGAGACGGCACAAATATAGTAGAGAGTGACTCCAGGTTTTAAATCTTGATGCCATCAGTTCTCCTGTTTCTGGCTTTGTGAGAGAGTTTTTCATTGTCACTCATACTTAGTTTAGAATTATTTAGAAAATGTTTAGAAAATTCTAGACCATATCAATAAAATTTATGAATTCAGAGCATATATTAATGACTTGTGGTTTTTACTTTGCAAAAAGGGACTAGACATACAGAATAGCTAAATCACAAACACTAAATCCATGTGGAGGTGCAATTCATAATGACAAGTTTAAGTGGTGAATGGCAACAAATATAATGGAGAAAGGCTTTTTGGTGTGATGGAGGTGTTTAGTGTTGCCCATGCCCTTCTAATTTAAACAAAGACTGCCAATGCGGCATTAATGGCAAAATCCCTTGGTGATGAAGTGTGTTTACACACCACAGAGAAGGCATGGGAAAGACCCATGGGTCTGGAAGAATTGTAATGGTAGTTATAGCCTAGATTTTAGCAGGATTTTTTGTATTTAATAGCCTGTTTAGCCTACTAATAACCACATGTTAAAAGAACTTAAGGTTCTTTTAAATTAACAGGACAATTTTGCTCTGGGGAAAAAAGAAAATCACATTTTTTGGGGGATTGGTCAGTTGGTGTTTATACTATACACTGTGCAACTGGCTCTATCTGTATGTTGCAATAATAATTTAGAAATATCTCAGTGTTGTGGAAATCTATATAGCTATACTTTCACTTTAGTTTTTTCTCCACTTCTTTGCCTTCTGCTGCGCCTTTTACTCTTGTTATCACCTCTCTTTCTGCTGGGTGTGGTTCTCTGTCATAATGTATGCCTTCTTTTTCTCCTTCCTCCCACTCCTCTCAGGAGAGACCAAAGAGTGCCTTGGAGCGTCTCTACTCCGGGGACCCGGCGCAGCAGCAGCTGAGGGGAAAGATGAGTGCTGATGAGCAGCTGGAGAGGATGAAGAGGCACCAGAAGGCCCTCGTCCGCCAGCGCAAACGCACCCTGAGTCACGGAGACCGCCATGCCTCTTCATCGTCCCGCTCCTCCTCATCCTCACGCCCACTCTCAGCAGACTTGGGCTCAGTATGTTACTAGAGCAGTTTCACACGTCACACCCTAACGCATGACGACAGCCAAAACATGTATGCTGATCTAGAAATGCATGTCCTCACTAATTGTAGCAGGTCTTTTCTACCTGACATAGGACAGTTGATTTGACAGCAATACATTAGTTTGGAGATGAGAGGCATGAGCAGTCTGGAATATAATGTGGCTCTCCCTGTACCTGTTGTCATGCATATTATTTGGTGTCTTTGAATGACAGACAAAGGGTTTCTGCCACTTATAACATAGTTTCTGCTTCACAATACTGTATCACAAATTTAAAAAGTGTTATAAAACTGTTTATAATACTTACAATACTTATATAAAAAAGTGTTTATTATAAAATGGAAGTAGTTACATTTACAGTGAATAGGGATGATGATTCTTATCTACACAGAAGAGGAATCACTACAAATTATATATCTTGCAATGTTAAACTAACACAGTAATCAATAACCTCATTGACACAGGGCTTTTATGCCATATGCCTTTCATTCATCAATTTTTGAGAGTATTTTTTACATAATGTTTTACCTAATGTTGCTTTACCCATACTCTCTCGCCTCTGCTCACTGGTCTTTCCATTTCTCTCCTGCGGTTGCTTTCACTCTGACTTTATGTTAATACCCTCCTGCCATGCTGTTTTCTTCTCTAGGTGTGAGCTAAACTTTTAGAAGAGGGAGTTTGCTCACCACAGTCCCATCCTTCTACTAGTCTAGATACTAATGCCCTCCGTTCTCCAATGAAATGCTATTGCTGTCTCTAACCAGTCCTCATTTGTATGTGTGTGTGTGTGTGTGAGTGCCTACACGTCATGCTGTACTACTTATCTTTCCACTGACAAAAACATTCACATACACTGAGCAATACCTATCTAAGCCTACCCATCTAAATTTCATCATAACGTTTCTGCAGACATTTTGTTTTCAGTTCCATAAGGGTAAAGAGTCTGGGTCCTTGTGGATTGAGGCCTGTTGTAGTCCGAATCACTACTTGTTAGTATTTGTAAACTGAAGCATTGCCTTATATTTTTATAGTACTAGTGTGTGTGACATCCATTTCCTATCAAATCATAGGTAAAGTGATTTCAGTGCTTGCTCAGTATTTTAATCTGCTAATAGGTCATTGGTTTTAAGAACCCATCCTTTTTCCATATGTGGATGTTTGCAAATAAGAAATAAACATTTTTCTAATAAACACACATTGCCATGTTTTTTTTATTCATTATTCATTACATTTGTGTTGTGAATACATACAGTGGCGTCCCTGCAGTGTTGTATTTTTTTTTTCTTTTTTGTCAAATAAGCACAGTTGGGCTTGTGTGGGCCGAAGCATTTTCTTTGGTCATCAGTGTGAGAAAATAGATCTCTCCCTATCTTCTCTGTTTGTTTCAGTGGCATTTTACTGTCCCCCTTACTGTGCTAGAGGGTTTTCAGCATGCTGTGATTTGAGAGCTTTCAATTTGATATAAACATGCATACTCTTCTATGCATGCTCTCTATTTTCTCACTCTCTCTCTCTCACACACACACACACTGCAGCCTTTTTAAACACACATATATGATAACATATATGATAAGCTGTAACTTCTGTGTTTTCCAAGTGGATGTGCTTGTTACATGGAATTATGTGTGAAGGCAAGTGAAGCAAAACAATTTCACATTTACTTAAAGAAAAATGTATGGTATCATCCTGTCATTTAACAGTTGTTTTTTGTTGTTGTTGTTGTTGTTTTCTGTGTGCCTGGTGCAGTGGAGGAGAGAGCAGGAGTTTGACCTGCAGTTGCTGGAGCGGGCCGTTCAGGGGGAGGAGGCGCGGGGCGTGAGGAGCGTCCAGGGGGAGGAGAGACCTGCTGAGCACAGGGAGAGGCCCCGCTCACAGTCTGATGAATGGCTGACCTTCCGCTCCACCGCCACGACCCCTCCCACCCACGAGGCCGACCTGGAACCACTAGACTACGACCTGGACCTCAACAAAGAGGTGCAGTAAATTATCTTTGTCTCAACAAAGAGACACAGCTGATGACCTTAATGTCAACAAAGGAATACAGTAAATGACCTTGGCCTCAACAAAAAGATGCAGTTAATTGCCTTGACCTCGACCAAGTGGGAAAGTATGGTTAAAGGAAAAATCAACGCTAAAGCACGTTAATAATGTTAAAATACAGCTTTTCGCGATGTAGTTTGAATTTCTGCATCCATTTTGTTGTTTGTCTGTGTGTTTTTCTCACTCCCTTGGAATATTTCCCATGTTGACATATTTCCTGCACAGCTACAAGGAGAAAATTTTTCATTTATCTAAAACATCAACAGTAAACATCAGGTTTTGCTGTCAGTCTCTCAGAATCAAAGAGAACGGGCTTCTTTCTAGATTCACCATTTTGCATCGACGTTCAACAGTCATACAGGGAGAAATCCTCAATCCATTGCAGCTATAAGACTTGTTGCGTTTTGAATAAGGGCCACAACTACCGCTTTTTCTCAACTGCAAAACCTCTTGCTCTGCTATCACTATTGCTCTCTCCACCTACACCTAAAACCCACAACTGAAATGCTCAGACACATTCAGGCACGTTCTCTGGTTTTGTCAAAAGGCATTCTGGGAAATAAAGGAAATCACTAACTGAAGTAGACTTGGGCGAGGCAGGTTGAGGGAAAGTGGATACAACAAAAAGAAGAATGACAACACTTCATCACAAAATAACACCTGGAATGCATTGAACATCATAGATTGAGGATACATAACAGTGTAAAATTATCTCAACGTGGAATTTCCCTTTAAAGTACATGGTACATTATATGGCAACAGATATTGTCTGAACTTGCCCTATTGTAGCTAAATTTAGGAATGTCTATAAACCATCCTAATTACAACAATATAGAGAATAGGTTGTAGTATTTATTTAGTCTGGGATAACTACTAGTGTTTAAGGTAACAAACATGTTAGGATCAGGTGGCACCAGTCAAGCACAGCTGGATGGCAGGCAGAGGTCCAGAAACTTGCTGCAGCGACTCAATCTTACTGACAGTGGTGAGAAACGCAAATAGTATTTTGCTCTATAAGAGATTAACAGATCTGACTTTTAACTTTGGCAATTGGCCATAATGAACGTGAGATAATAATGGGTAATACACAATGAGGTGTATAATTTTTAAAAACAATGCATGATGCTGGAGACATTTATGCAGATTTCCCTTGCATGAACTGAATGGGCCAGCCTAGTTTTAGAAAATACCAACAGATTTTGCCCAAATTCAAACCATACCTATTTCCATGTGCACATTCATCTGAATTAAACCCAGACCAGATCGAGATTTAAAATCGACAGCTGGGCAGCTGGATATGTTGCATGGCAGGGTCAGGGTTAGTCTGTAAATTATCTGATATTAACTACAAGAGAAAAGCCAGGCATCTCTGATTGGAGATGTTGAATGATGACTGTTATGATGTGATGGTACATGTACAATTTGAGGAAGATTTCTCAGAGATTACAAAATAGTCATTTAAAACAAAGAGAGTTTGGAGAGGAGGAAAGTTTGTGCAAGTCTTTAGACAGGCACTTTGGCAGCTGCCCATTTGGCCATTGAGCAAGTCTCTCCTCTCAAAACATTCAGCCTGGGGGGAGACAAATTGTAGTAAATGCTAAACGTCCAAACAAGGGTAAAAGGAGTTTATTTTTTATTATTTGTTTTGTAATCACATTGAGCCAGTGGTGTGAAGTGTGGAGAACTTAGTATCCAAAAGAGCAAGGCGATTTCAGGAATCAAGCAGCATGAAGTGGAAGCAAACCGCGGGAATGAAATTCGGATCAGGCCCAGATGTTAGTCAGAGAGACAGACAGACAGGAGACACCACCATTTGTAGATATTATTCCATGGAGATACTCAAAAAACAGGACTAGGGCAAAAATAATTTACCTCTTGTCCATCCAGATCAATAAATATTGACAATTGTTTTTTGTTTGTTTTTTTGGATATCATGTTATTGTATGTAGATGTGTGCACCAGGCCAAACACATTTCTATAGTCTGGATTAGATTGATTTGATCTTCTCATTTCCACAATCTTTGATAAAGTATTATTGAAGTTATGAAGCTCTTGTTTAGGCATTGTGGATGCGTAACTGCCATTGCTTTCAAACTTAAACAGTTTCTTCTTTCCAGCATCTCAGCATTATTCAAACAACACACTGTATCTTTTGTGTGTAGCTGTCCAAGCCTCAGAAGGTGTTAATCCCAGAGCGATATGTAGACTCGGAGCCTGAAGAGCCGCTCAGTCCTCAGGAGGTGGAGGAGCGCCATCGCAAGGTGGAGCGCATCAAGAGCATCCTGGCCAAGTCCAGGTAAAAAAACAAATGAATTTTGTCTGATATACTACTGATTCTGGAGCGGCAGGCTGGCCTTGTAGTTAGACAGATGACCAGTTCAACCAGATGAGTCAGGTTCAAGCCCCATGTTGGCCATCATTCTCTCTGCTGAAGTGTCTGTGGAGCAAGGTACTGAGCAGGGTCAAGGCCATTCATGAATTGAACTGAGAATTCATGGTAAATTCCAATTCAATTCCTGGAGTTGGAATTGGAATTGGAGTTGCACCCAGCTCCAAGGAAACAGAATTGGAATTGAATTGGAATGACAGGAAACAGAATTGAATTCCATGAAATTCCACTTCTAAGAGAGATTGTCTTGACTCACTATACATTATAAATCATACATTATCAATCAAATAAAAGACTGTTAAACAAATCAAATACATTCGATCATAATGTTTGTATTATGATTACATGTTATGCATCAAATACCACCTGAAAGGTACCTTTAACATTTTATGATATTCAGTATTGATAATATATAACACCATGTGTTAATCTCAGATATGTAAATTAAAGTTACTTAAATTCCAATTCAATTACAAATCTGTTTCCTGTAGGTTTTCTCAAATTCCAGTTTCAATTCCAATTCCTCAGTTGAATTCAAATTGATGAGTTCATTTGTGAATTGACTCCAACCCTGCTACTGAATTCCTACTAGGCACTGTTCAGTTGCTCTGAGGGATCAATAAAGTATCACATCATTATGAATTCAATTGTGTATCGTCAGTTTGGTGTTTTTATTGTGACAGTGTGCAAAACCTGGCACCGGCGGTGTCTCCGGACAAGGCAGAGGTGGGGCTGGTGGGCCTGGACTCAGCTCTGCAGGAGCAGGAGAGGATCATCACCATGTCCTACGCTCTGGCCTCAGAGGCCTCCCTCAAGAGCAAGCAGGTCGCAGGTCGGTCAATCACATCATTCAAAATCGTTCTGTGTGTACTTCTGACTTGTAGTACTTAGGTATTCCATCTTTGCTTTATAAATGCATTCAAATGCAAGTATGACAACCATTATTCCACAGAAACACTTTCAGAAGTAATTACAGTATCTGTGAAAAAACATACCACTACTGACAGTATCAGTAAAATTCCCCCGGCATCAAATTGACATCCTTTTGGTTGAAGAAGGGATATAGAGAGGGAAGCAGCCTTTCAAGAGTGCTCGATTTATGGTGTGGAGATTAGAAGGGGATAGGTGCAGAGTCAAGCAATAAGGCTGTTCATTTCCTAATAACTGAACATTATTCCTTATTAGGGAAAATCTTAGGAGCTTAGATAGTCTCTAATTGCAATCCGTGTCGAATCTTTCAGACAGGGGAGGAATCTCTTGATGAGGCCATTTTGTGTGCTGATCAATGACCCAGTCAAACTATGCTCAGGCTCTCCCCTCTGTATCCCGTAGCTGCCGCTTTGAACGTAGCTCTGAACCTGCATAAAAGACACTCCGCTCACTTTTCATCTATTTCGTAGTCTACAGCAGGCAGGCGAGTTCATTTTCACAGTAGCAGCAGCAGATCGTCAGATGAGTCTATCTGTCTCTCTCTCTCTCTCTCTCTCTCTCTCTCTCTCTCTTTCACACACATACACACAGAGACACACACGCACACATAAATCTGTCACACACAGTAACACTCAAGCTGTCAGCATGTGAGGAAGCTTAATATGCACAGTGAAGCAAAGTCAACAATTATAACATTATTTCCAGCATAGAGAAATGTCAGAGAATATAACTTGTGGCATCTTGTCAGTAGAGTCTGAATCAATGACTTTTCTCTCCCTTTGGTGTAAAAGTAAGGTACGCTGCTGCACTTTCAAATCCCTGAATTAAAAGAAGAATCTTTTCCATGGCATTATGCATGAGAGACTTCAATAATGCCAACATAAAAGCAGAAATGGGCAGCATTTCTATCACATATATCGCATATATTAAAATAGTAGTTTATAATAGCAGTTTATAGAGTTGTTTATAATTAGTTGTCTGTAATTCTGAAAATAAATAAATTAAAATACTTCATGTAGTGCCACTTGAACTGTCCATTGCTATGGTTTTCTTAAGCTGATAGAATACTAAAATGATTAAAAAAAAAAGAAAGCAGACATCACACCATTACACACAGATCACAATAAGACTTAAAGGGCTGATGATACAGGAGAAATTTACTGTCAATATTAGTTTCTCTTAACCATATGCCTTTTTGAAATAATTGAGTATTCGGGTTCTCAAATATGTAAAATTAGGTTAAATAGCATATCCCATATACTGTATATGCTGTAGCACAGTGGCCTCAACTGATTTTGCATAGAGAACCATCTTTGACCTTGTTCATAAAGTTAAAGTAGTCAAATGACATATGATTTGTGACTATTACTTCTGGAAAACAGTGGCAATTATTCTAA
Source organism: Centroberyx affinis (assembly GCF_046629955.1). Classification (NCBI taxonomy): domain Eukaryota; kingdom Metazoa; phylum Chordata; class Actinopteri; order Beryciformes; family Berycidae; genus Centroberyx; species Centroberyx affinis. Next base: position 11,535 of record NW_027280240.1, read on the forward strand.
GTAAATTGCATCAAGAGCCCCAAAACACCACCAAGGCATGAGACTGCAGAGTGTCCAACATTTTTGATGAGGATATTCTCAGTGGTCACAGAAAGCCAGAAAGGCCATATGGTTTAACACAAGAGTTAGTGTAAATAAGGGAGGGAATTGGGACACAGTCCATTCCAAGAGTTAGAGTGAACTCTCTGTTTATCTGTCTAAAATATAAGTATAGACTCAAATTAAATAATATGAGAAACATGCTTATTGGCGATTCATTGTGGTCCTGAAATCACAGATATGATTCAGTTTAATTGCTTGCACCTATTGCTAATATAAAATACAGAAGGGAGCATTTTTAAGCATTTTGTTAGCGCATGTCTGCAACACTGTAACAAACAGGGATTCAGAGACATTATCTGCCATTGAAGTCTTGAGATTTTCCTGGACTTATACCTACAGTTTTACTCATTGATCTTCCTATAGTTTGAATAGGAGAGGGGTACATTTTACATTTGTGAGAGTTCTGCTCTCATGTCAAAGGTGTATTTTGTGTGTCTGAAAATATTAAATGCATGTCATTTAATTGAATACATTTGTTGCAATGGGTATTTCAAATTGTTTTTAACTTCTGCATTTGTTGAGAGTATCTTTGATCACTGGTTGTGAATGGCACACGGAGCACAGTAAGTGTCATAGTCACAGTGGGTGCTGCCTCTGTCACCCACCCAGGTCCAGCCTTCAACTTGGCCACAATGCCGTCCCTGAAGTGGCCGTGCCATACATCTTGTTTGACTAATGACTGATGTCGTTTTCTCCCTCTTCCTCTTTCTTCCCCTCTGTCCACTCATCTGTAGTTCCACCGCAGGCTAACACCCCCACCCCTCCTCTCCCACCCCCTCCTCCGCCTCCTCCTCTTCCTCCTGTATCTCTGGCGCCTCCCTCTCCTCTAAGCAACGGAATTCACTACACGTTTGTCTAATCAGAGAAATAAAGTAAGGCCTAACCGCATGTTTACGGTGCTAATGTGATCGGAGCCTCACTAATTCTCCCTAACAAGGGGCTCCTGTGTGCTTTGCACCTCACTGCATGCTCACTGCTCTGTTGTGATTGTAAAAGATGCACATCTTGTCTAGGTTAGAGAAGCCCTGCCTCTACTCCCATTATAATCAACACACACATCTGCAGGCAGTCTGCTCATCCCACTGTGATAATTGTGTGTAAATTGTTTTTGTGTTGTTTTTTTCTTGCCTTTTTTGTAGCTCTGCCAAAATATTTATGGATGGTTGAGGCAAGAAAGGGCTGAAACAAACATAACTATTTGTAGCATTGTGTGTAATTAACAAAAGAGACACCTTTTGATTTAGCACCTTGACAGTTCAGTAGTCGGCACAGCTGCATTCCACAGCACCAATTAGCCCGCCATCTGTAGCCTGGCAGCAATAAGACAGAAAAGACATTAGATATCACTGTTGTTACTGTAAACGTAGAGAGAAGGCCTGCGTTTTTTTTTACTACTTTATTGATTAACTTCCATCCATCAGTAAGAACTGAAACAGGTTAGATTGTTAATTTTGTGTCTGGATCTTCACTGACTCATTTATACGACCATAAAGCCTCCATGAACTACTGGGTATGCTAAATATGTACTGCTATAAATAGTAACTACCTGTACATATGCTATGTACTTGATACACACACACATACACACACACACATATACAGTACGTGTCAGGGTGTCCGTCTAGTTGTGTTTGACCTTTGACCTTTGAGCCTTATGTCGTGTTCACCTCATATCGGACAAAAAAGCGAAAGAACGGGATCACATCTTGTTCTTCCAACTTGGAAGCGTTCACGTGTTTAACTTGCTTGAACGCCTGAATCAAATAAAACCTTTTTGGTTTTTTTCAAGCATAAACAAACTGCAGCAGACAGTACTCAATTTTCTTAAGTTGAGTTCATTGTATTACTGTGAATATAACTGATCATTTTGGTTTTATTATCTTGGACTGCCGACATTGGTGGATTCACTGTGGGAGAAATCAAAGCCAACAAAAAAATCCCACATCCTACTTGTAATTACCAATAGGAGGCTGCCGCGGATGTTTTTTCCCAGCCGGCAGGTCGTATTTACGGTAAACCCGACATGACGTGAATGCGGCATTTTCTCACTCAGAATCTTTATTTCTTGTTCCATTGGGAGAACAAGAATTAGTGTGTAACTGCATGCTTTTCTATGTATTACCTTTCTACATGATACTTTTTGTCTCCGAAACTTTTTTTCTGCGGCTCTCTCATCTCATGTTCAGGTCTGCTGTTAGAGGTCGGCCATGATGTGTGGTTGGTTTGGAAATGTTTCACTGTGGTTTGACACAGTTTTGTGCCCAGAGTGGAAGATCAGAGTCTCTGTCTACTGACATTCAGACTCTAATACTTGTGTTTCTTTTTAGTAGTGATTACAGTAACCATAGAAAATGTTTATCATTATCAATGCTTATCAAGTCAGTATAAAAAGTTGTACTGTGTCCGCATAACTGCTCTCAAACCAGGAATACAATAAGTATTTTGACAGCGGCAAACTGTTAAACCTTTAATGTCTTATTTCTGTGTGAAATGAGACATTGAGAAAGGCTGGAGAATGTCTGTATGTACACAATGAATGTATCAGTACACCATGTAGAAAGTACTGTTCAGTCATTCATTTGTTCCATGGTTTTCTACACTGATGGGTCTGGGGATCTGTCTGGAGTTGACAGAGGTTTTTACTAACTGTTAGATATTTCCAGGAAGAAAATATTTGGCCTTTGTTGCACATATTGAATAACTACCAACGTTTTTGGCGATGTCACACGGTCAGGAAAAGCCTCTGAAAAAGGCAGTAAAACCCTGGAATCCCCAGTAGTAATTAATTAATTTGTGGATTCATGCACTTCATGCCAAAAAAAAAAACTTGCTAATACCTCAGTGTGATAGATTCCACTCTCAATTTGATATTCTTGTGTGATATTTACTCCATTCTTGCACTTACTATTTCTTTCTGTCGTGTCACTTCACAGCTCAAGCAGTTTCTGGACACTGAGGTGCTATTCCATAATGACAACAAACAACTGGATTCTGCAAGAAAGGGGGATTTTGTTTAATTTGGACAGTTACACTGCTATATAGTAGAAGAACTGTAGTAAACATTTAACCTGCACTCTGAGGCACACGCAGGATTGACTTGGTAACGCATTTCTATAGTTGCTCAAAGCTATTTTCCTGAAGAAAACGGAAGCCTTTGCTGTGGAGGCTGCTGTGCTTATTAACTTTGGAAGTGTCTAACAAATGTTAATCCCATAATAAAAAATGTTTTATACATGTTATTGCACTTTCAAGTGTATACTGTGTCATTGTGAAGAATTGAAAGTGATATTTTCAAGGAATGACTGAAATGCTTTTACTTGCAGTGTGATCTCAACTGGGAACTTGTAGTTTTTTTCAGACATGGAATGTGTGAGTAATCATCTTCTGGAAGGTACGAAATGTGTCATGACAATAGTATTTTTGTCAAACTCAGATGATATTCTTACACCAAACCACTTGAAATATAATATGTATGTATCTACTGTAGCACTGCCAGTCTCTTATTAGCTTGCCAAAATGAATTTTATTTTTGCTTACATCAGGATGGAAATAACCTTTAACATATTTTCTGTATGACTGGGAAAGGTTGCACAATGGAAATTTATAAAAATGTGAATATTAAAGATATTAACACAATATTTGCATCATCAGACATGTATTTATTTACATCATATTTATTTAGAATGAGTTGTACACCATATAGGCTCAACTATTCCATGGCGTTATTAAATCAGTCAAATATTTAAAGAAACTTGAAATAAACCTCTGCAATGGTTAAAGGGGCATTAAGTAATCTATGACTCATCATCTCTCAGTGATCAAGGGATTGGCAAATCTGTGGTACAGTTTACAGTGGCCTGTAATCAACATAAACAATAAACTTTTTCACAATAGAGAGTAGATATGTAACAGCAACATCTAATGAGAAGGCAGGAAAGTGAGTTTTGGAAGCCAGAAAGAAATCGAAGCACCTTATGAAGTAATCATTGAGTCTTGGTATTGATCAATCAAACCCCTACAGATAAATTATGGTCATTTTGTGCTATGGGACAGTAAAAATCTTACTTATTACACCTTTAAGGAGAAAATCCACCATAAAGCAGAATTCACATCATGGAACTGTCATCTTAAACAATTCACTATAATTTTTTAAATTAAAAACTCTCCTAAAACCCTGATCAAAGAGCCAATTCTAATCTGTGATGTAATCAAGCAATACTTTCGAGCTTCTAAGAGGCCAACTTTGTGGACTCCATGAATGTTTATTTTGCCTTCAACACACAATTGAGCAGTATTTAATAATAGTGCCAACAGGTCTAAGCCAGAAAGTCACCATGCCTACTGTTTCACTGTCTCCTATTGATTGCCAATCCAGCAGCAGGACAGTGTTGCTTTGCTGATATTGGAGTCTTACTTTTCTTGCTGCTGGCTTAAATGTATTACAGACTGTCCAAAACCCTTGGAACGGTATGTGTGAATTCAGTTTTAGGGTGGATTTAAGGAGAATATTAATACCATTATTACTATTATATATTATCAACTCTTTGATATGAAATTAGTGGTCTTGTTTTTATCAAGTGAATCTCTTGATAATGTTGTCCTTTTATACTAACTGACTAATATTTTGTCAGTTTGTTGAAGTCTTAGGAAGACAACTCCTAGCTAAATTATTAACTCTTAAAGTATTGGTTAAAAAAGCCTTTATATTTAATTATATTTCATTGATGCATATATTGACCGTATTTTCATTCTAATCATGTACAAAGGAAAAGTACAAAATGTGCACTCATCATAGCTCCAGGATTCTCTTTGAACCTCCACATTGATTGCTTTGACCTATTAAACTTCATTCTATTATTTGAAAAGGGAATCCAACTATGGCATGCTCAAAGGAGGTGAACTTTCAATACAAAAAAAGCTTCTTGAAATGTTTCTTAAGTTCAAAGCTTTTCCATCTAAAAGGGCATTTTTAATTCCGTGTCTACATTTTCAACCAAGAAGGTGGATAGTAATAACTCTGGAGTCTGAAGCATAGAATTCATATCTTTAAATCATGAACTATGTCTCCATTGCAATTGTAAAAGAAACCTCTGAGTAATACATGGTATTGAACTTCTGAATAAAAAAAGAATAAGTTTTTTAAAGAATGTGCTACTCTTATTGCTAAATTTTGCACTTTCCCAACACAAGCTAAATACTTATCATGAGCAGTGAAGCTGATTGTTGTATCATCTTCACACATACATATTGTATACTGTACACTGACAGCATGATGCACAAGGCTTTAATGGAAACAGCGCCTTGGCTTCACCCGCTTGTATGGCAGTGGGCCGTTCTGTTGCAGCTCCCTCCCAAGTGAGATGTTTATCTTTAATTGGAGAGTAATTACTTTCACTCGTCTGCAGTGGGGTGTGCTTTGAAAACACCTGAGAGAGAGGATGCACCTCCCTCAGCTCCACAGTGGGAGCCGCCACATCCCCTCTGCCTCCATCTCTTCCCCAGGAGTGGGGCCCCACGGTGCCTGCTGGCCCTGGTGGCTAGAAGACCCATCACATCCTCTGTTCTGCTTATTTTGCAATAAAATGGGATGTTTTTCCCCTCCTCCTGCAGAAATTCACCCAAGACCCTCCACTGAGGATTGTGGCATTTCCATGTATTGACGTTTGGCTGGTGGTTCATATACATTTGTTATTCTATGCTCTGGACTTCAAAGAGAATGAAATAGGCCTATTATGCTAATTGGGTCCTGTTCTGTTAAACGCAATCAAGGCCTCACACATTAATCCTTTACTAAATACTTACTGGCTTCAGAAAGGCTTTTTCAGATGCACACCAACTAAGAAACATCCTCCTCACTTTTCCTAACAGAAATGTTTGTTACTAAGTACTTTTTGTAATGTTTTGTTCAGTTGAAACAGTAATCATGAATTATTCATGAAGGTCTCACTTTAAATCAGAAGAGCAAAAGTATGTGATCATACCAATGTTTATTTTCTTAAGTGAAAGGGAACAGATCAGAGCTTTGACCTTAGTCATTTTTCACTTGGTTCCCTTAATGCTAGGTCTAGGAATGAAAAGAAGGGCCTGTTGAGACCATGCTCAGGATTTTGACCTTGTTCTCTGGTCTATATTGTTCGCTGCACTGCGTGCTGAATTTGTAAGATATTCACAATGTTCCCCTCACAGGAGTAGAGAAAGGAAAAATCCTACACTGATTCCCAAGGATCCCTATTTTCATCGCATAAATGATATTGTTACTTGCCATGAATGTCTGAAGACCAGTCTGCAGTGGAAGCACAACCCGCGCCGCCTTGACTCACCATGGGGATCAAGGTTGTAGTCCAATTGTACAAATACAAAAGCAAGGAATCTAATACAAAAGGTACTTTGATTCTAAAATGGTATTTTATGCTGTTTTATCATCCCAAGCTCAACATATGGTACATTTTTTAATGCGTAAGAAATGGAATGGTGGTTTGTTGAATAATTGAAGAGTTAGGAATCATTGAATATTCTTTCCAATGTGCCTGCATGCTATAAAAAGAATGGAGGGAAAGCTGCATTATAGTCATGTTGTGCATTGACCTAAGTATTTAGAGTGGCTAAAACAATACTCTTTGTGTGATCTCCCATTACAAAGCCACTGTGTTTCAGTTACACAGTTGTGATATAACTTGAGAGATTATATAAATATTAGATAACACTGTACATATTAAGCCACTAAGAGAACACAATTCCTCTAGACATAAATGATTAAGTGTGTGTTCAATAAGTGCTGTATTATACCAAACAATAAATTAATCTCATGTTCCTTAAACGGAAGGCTTTTACAATACCTACAGTGAATTGGGCTTTCTGTACATAAAAGCAATTGCTTTGTAAATGAACCAAATGCCCCTGGGCCTCCTCTTTAATCTAGCAGCTCCATGCACACATACACACTGAGCTAAGTGAAATTTACTTCATTCAATGACTCTGTTAAAAAAGGCTACAAATGCATCTACAGATCTACAGTACTATCATGGTGATGAGTAAAATCACCAATCATTTTGAAGTATATCAGTGATGAATACCTACACAAATTCTTGAAGGGCAGGGCATTTTGCTGAAGGAAATTTATCGTTTTGCAGCTGTCAGATCTGGCCGTAACTCCAAAAGATCCAGTTTGCCAAAATACTTACAAACAGTACAAAGGTAGCAGCTGTAGAATATGTGCAAAATTCATGCATAAGGGTCATTTACTGTTGGCTCTTGTATCAAAAGATCTGTCAACTCATTAGAGAGCGAGAAACAAGATTTCAATAAATAGCAACAAACTCAGACAGTGGGCTTATCTTTGATCACAAGCACTAAACCAGAATCCTGATTGGGCCTCAAAGAATGTGAATTACAGGTAATGTATCTGTAAATGTAAATTAATTGACCAAAGCATATTCATGAGTACTGCAGAGTCGATATTTGTAGTATTGTTGACACAGTCTGTATGATGATGTCCCTGATACTATATAATTAGAATTGGCATGTTGCACTCCTTATTTCAACATGATTAATCAGTGCTTCTCTGTTAACTTGAAAGGAAATATTAGATCCTGACTAAACTTTGATGAAATCCAGAGTTACAAGTGAGAGATTTGGGTCAACTAATGAGAACAGAGCGTCCCACTTTGCAAGTCCAATTGGGAGAGAGAGATGATTTGCATGTATGCAAATAGTGTTTGAGTTAATTGCATAACTTGGCATTCATTAATGATTAAAAATGGTGGTTTCATGGATGTTGGTTCTTTACAATTGGACCATGTCAGTGGGTGAAACCACCAGCACTACAACTCCTTTCTCAATAGATGGCAGTTTATGTAGGACTATTTCATCCCTTGTCACTGAGGAATACATATGCCACAAAAAGAGTTTCTTCTGATTATACAGTATCTGAAATAAAAGATATTCAGGATAATGCTGTTAGATAAGTAAGTTGGGAGGCTGTTTGAAAGGCAAGATAAGTTTACAGGAGCCTACGTATGTAGGCCTACAGAATGCTCCACTAAACATATAAAATACTGTAAATGGTCTCACTTGTGCATAAAGCAATGGTTATTAACATCTTGATCATGGAGAAAAACTGAAAAAGTACAACTAATCTTTCTCTGCCCCCAACAGAAGCTTTTCTACAGTGCAGCTTTCCTATTGGCTGAATTCCTTACATGACAAATCTCTTCTGCATAAAAGTGAACAAGGTGTGGCTGATGCACTTTTATTATCCTTGCCATTGCTCACTTAATCTTGCAGTGGATGTTGGCTCATATTACAGTTTCTGCATAATGATCATGTTCCAAGACGTGCAGATTATTGTTTCACATCAAGGATCAAATATGCTGTGCACATGTGCCTCCCATGAAGCTATTATCTGTAATTAACTTGTTTGTTAAGTCTTGCCGCCAACACAAAATGTCATAATGAATTGGATTTCCAACCACAACAGTTAAATGGTCCGTGTCGTTTCCTGCCACATGATAGCCCTTATTTTCTGCCTTTATTGGTCCTATGTCATGCTTAAAATTTTCAGTGCATTTAGGGCTAGTGTTCAGATGTTTTTTTTTCTTTTTAAATCTTCTACTCTTTCTTCTTTCATTGATAGAATAGGCAATTTTGAGTTATTTCCTAGCTGAGAATATTCTGCATTTTAACTGGACTTAGTAACCATTTGCAAAGGTAAACATGAATCAGCTGTTTACCTTTGCAACCTGGTTTGGCTACACTGTAATCACAGACAAATCAAACCCAAAGTACCCCCCCCCCCCCCCCCCCTCCCCTTCCCTCATCTTCTCTGACTGAATGGTGTTCACTAATTAACCATGCAGAACAGGAGAAGAACACATGTTAATTTAATGTAACAAAAATGTTGATTTTCATGCACTCTCCTTTTCAAATATTTATGGGCTAGACTTGAATTTCAAGATGCATCAAAGACTCACAGGATATGCAAATGTGTCTGCCTTACCCCCCAACAAGTTGGACTGTCTTCTGCTCTTCATGCAGGCGTTTGTAGCATCATCTGAGCCATAAAGAGGAAGCAGTAACAGTCGCCTCTACAATTTTTTTTTTTTTTTTTTTTGCAGCTTAAAGATGTTAATTGTTAATCAGGCAGGTTTCTTCATCACATGTGTTCTCTTGTCGCTGCACCCTCTGGCACCTGCTCCGCTGCACCCACAACTAATCACCCCCCATGCACTGTTCAGGTCAAAGCGCACAACCCAATAGTAAATACCATATCAAGCCAAAATAATGAGGTGTGACGAGCGAGAGAGCGCACATGAGGCTGCCGGGATATTTTGCCACTTTTAATCGTGATGCAGCAAAAATGAGCCGTCCACTGAAAAGCAGCAACGCTAAAAGTGTTTGGCCTAAATTGTTTTACTGCTAAGATCTTATCATGCAGCTGTGCGTCGTGAACGTGAAGCCACCGTCTTGCACAGACACAGACAGTCCTGTATCTCTCCTGCACTCCACTGTAAACCTGGACCAATCTTAAAAAAACGTATTTAAGTTGCATATATTTCACCCAAATAGAAGCATTAGGTCGTGGACTATTCCTCTGGTTTTGTCTCCAGCCAGTGAATTTTGTTAGTACTGTAACTGATTTAAGAATAACACACAAAGTAAAAGAGAGGGGAAAGAATAGTACGACTAAAAGCCTTTCTAAATGAAACACACCTTTCTACACCGATGATCCATACACACTATAGTCTACTATTACATTGAGGGAGATTAGATTAGAATTAGATGATTCTGCATTACTTCTGATCTATAGGCCAATTAAATGTCAATTCCTCGCCATATAATTACTGTGTGTAAACAAACAAGCAAACAAGCAAACAAACAAATCAATGAAAACAGTCAGTTGTTGTAGGCCTACCTACCCAAGTTATGTCCAAAAAATGCGTGATAGGAATCTCGAGATGACTTGCCCATAGTCTCCAAAAGGTGGCGTATGAGACACGTGAAACACACATGTAGTCCAGTATAGGTGAAGGAAAACTCCGATCCAAAATAATAGACTCCACATATGGCAAATATCACATATGGATCATCACATATGGGTCGGAAAAATACAGTATTCAGTTGTTACTGCTTTATTGATGATTTCAACGTGCAGTATAAGTATTTCACGGCAATATTCATGTGCGAATTCACTGTAGATCAAGTGGGAGACTTGGCAGTGGGAGATTATTCCGGTGATTTTAAATTGTTGAATCTCAGGTGAGGCTCAAGTTCCAGGTATCCGCACAGCTACGGACTTCTGTTGGAAAGGTAGATCTTTCTTTCTTTCTTTCTTTCTTTCTTTCTTTCTTTCTTTCTGTCTGTCTGTCTTTCTTTCTTTCTTTCAAAACAAATTTCAACGAGCTATTTCCCACTAACACACCGGACACTGCAGCCTTATTAGCCCCATAAAGGAATAAACATTATTGAGATTTTAGACTTAAAAGGGAAATGATTGAGGCTCATAAAGGAGACGTGCGAGTGAATATTCTAATGCACTTTGATGGAGACGTGGTGCGTTTACTTCACCTTGAACAAAAAAGAATGTGAAAATGTCAAGTGAAGCACACACGAGTTAGAGCAGATGCGATGTTGTGGATGATGTGGATGAGTTGTATAGGCAATTCTCACTCACACACACACTCCCCCCCCCCCACCCCTCTCTCTCTCTCTCTCTCTCTCTCTCTCTCTCTCTCTCTCCCTCTGCTTCTCCTCCCCTCTTTTAGCCCTATGTGACTCTGCAGTTAACAAACAGAATTTTCTCCTGCTGTCTCCTGTCTTTGTAAGTAACACTCTTTTATTTGCATTATGTGATAAATGATATTGGCTACTGTTATTACACTATGGCATGTTGAGAAACGGAGTGATAGCGGATGACTGCTGTATGTTGGGCTTCTGTCCTTTTTCTGGTTGTCACAAAATGATTTATAGATTTTAACTTTTTTTTTGCCAATTATCTAGCCTTTCTATTTTGTTCTCTTCTTATTGTATAGGCTGATGACAGTTTTTATTTGTGATTGACGTTTGTTGGCCTACTCCAAACTCAGCTGATAATTTAAAACATATGTCAATTCACTACAGATAAGTGTCTTATTGTAAAAGCTTCTGTTATGTCAAGTGAGCGCAACCTGTGGGTTACCTGGGTCAGCCGCTGGAGCTTTCCTTTCATTTCATATGCCTAAGAGCATTCCTCAGATCAGTTTTAAAACACAACATAGGCTGGGCTTTCTTTAAATGTCTGTCATCAGTCCACATTCCAACACAATATTAACAGGATATGCGTTGCCCTATGCTGATGCAACAAATATTGATTATTTAAGCAATACTACGTTAAAACCCATAACCTTTTTAGGACCATATATTAAAATTCCTTACAAAAACTCGAAAACAAAGTGAATCTGTGTATGAAAGTGTAAGAATATTACAGCAGAGAAAAGATTTGATTCATTTAATTCAGGAATAACATCTGAAAATGAAGTAGTATGGCCTATTGCAAATGTTTCAAACAATTAGACCCTAATCAATAATTATTTTCTGATATTGAGGGTATTAATTAAAATAGCTAGACTGTCCTAAAATCCACCTCTGTCATGCAGATATGTCTTTTATTTCCAGCCGTTGCAGCTATTCGCCTGTGCTTTAAATGTAATATTTTTTTATGAATGTGCTAATAATTACAGGGCGTAAAAAAGAATATGTTAAATCTTCTGCTTGAGGTGAACAGTGTAGAGATAAAATGTTGAATGTCATTTTCATGGCATAACCTCTAAAAAAAAGTCTTCAAATCCAGCAAAGTGCAGGTTTTGAGTGATGCACAATCTGACTTCCAGACCAGGATTTTTTTTTTAAATATATATGGAGAAGTTTGAGACAGTCAACACCTCAGGTAACCTTGAAAAGCCAAACTCTTATATGATAACCTGAGAAAAATACGTTAATTGCCACAGAGTCTTGTACATCTGAAGCGAGATTAAAGGTAATTTATTGTTGATGTATTTTAATTCGTGACCATAAGATGCTGATTTTATTTATACAAATTAATGTAATGGTATTACACAAGTCTAAATTGACCTGGTCCCAGGTTATCTTTTCAGCCTCTTACTTTTCTCACTTGGCGTCATTATCTCGTAGGCAATATCAGTTGAAATGTATGACATTTGCCTTGCGTGTTACAGAAAAGCCGTGACTTTGCAACACTGTCGTTGAAGTTTGTGCTGTCAGGCTATTCTTTATTTACTAAATTTAAGAAAAAGAAACAAAAACATCAGGCGGCAAAAGGCGTTATATCTCTGGAGGGGGAAAAAAAACATCCCAAACTTTGCAATCTCTGTGTAGGCTATAAACTGATATTCATCTAAGTAAGCCTATTATACTGACTAAACTGTGTGCGGTAACAAACATCCTCTCTGTCTCCACTCTTATTTCACCACAAATCTCTCTCTCTCTCTCTCTCTCACTCTCTCTCTCTCTCTCTCTCTCTCTCTCTCTCTCTCTCTCTCCCTCTGTCTCTCGCATCTCTTGTCTGGGAGGAGGAGGGGGGAGTCCTGCCTCTTTGCCTTCCTCAGATCAATGCCCTGGCCACTCACTTTCTGATGTTGCACGACGGGAAATGCTTTGAATACTTGCGACATGGCTGCGCGCATTGATTGCCAAGATTGACAGCAGCTCTACCCATCGTCTTCTCTTGTCTCAGAGAGAGAGAGAGAGTGAGAGGGGGAGATAAAGAATAGATAGCCTAACAACAAAAGATACTTGTAGTTGTGGACAGCTGAACTTCACAGAGAGTACGGGATCCCCTCATATGGCCCCGTGTAAGCAGACTTAAGTTTTCGCTCAACAGATAGCCCAGTGATCTTTTTCTACAAAGTAGTCTTGTACTCTTTACGCACGGGATAGGACGCACAGTTATTCTTCTCCACGGCTGACCTCATCAAGGTAAAACGCGACATTTGTAGTACTTCTCAACATGTTTTGTGTTGTCATGTACACTGCGTTAGATTATCTCACGTTATGTTTTATTGCTGACTCCTAAAAGGCGAACGTGATGTCAGTGAGATGTTCATGTAGTGCGCGTAGCCTACTAATTTGCTTTTGGTAAAAACATTTTTTTTTAAAGTAATTTATTTTGAAAACTTACACAGGTTGGCACTTTTTGTAAGGGTGAGAATTGTTACTGTTGGGGTTTTATTATTGTTATTATTTGATGCGTCGCTCTCACCAGAGAACCGAAGTACACGCAAGACGAGAGCGGCGCGCTGTGTGTCTGTTTTCTCGGAGGCACTCGGGTTTACCTCCAAATTGGTAAATCCGCACCAAATTCAACGTCAAACTTCATCAAAACTAAATTCTACAGCATTTTCAACTGTCGTCTGAATGTTTGAAATCAGCTGTTTACTTCAGCGGTTTATTTCAGCCGCGTGAAAGCCATGCGAGCGGACAAGGGGTCTACAGTGTTAACTCCCGGGAGGAAACCGCCAGGCTTCGGTTTAATAATCACCACGAACATTTTCACTAAGCTTTCATAAACAAGCGGCGATACTGACTGTACTATCACCTTCCCTAAACGTTGACTGTCCTTTACTGTCTGCGTTCAGATGCCCAGTAACTTTCTTCTATCGGTGGCAGTTTCACTTCTGTCCACAAAGCGGTACCATTCATTGACAATGACGTGCGCCTGTGTAGGTTTCCTTCTCCCGGATGTCTCTGAATGTGAGGTTTACAAGTTTCTTTGAAGCGCTTGCTTATGTCTCATTATACCATTACACATCCTTTGGCTATTTGCATCAAAACTTCTGATCCCGAGAATTGAATTTTCATGGTTAGCGACTGTCAGAAACGTTAAATGCCCGCAGCATTTGTCCCCCGGTCAGCCTGGGAATTTGCTCTTCCTGAACTTTCTCCGGAGGTCAGGGGAATTGACCTTTAAAGAATGCATAAGCCATAAATTTAATTCAACAATCGCAAGGCTTGTCCATTTAGAGAAGGTGCACTTGAACACCCAGGCTCCCATTTAAGACGATAGATCTGAAGGTCGCTGCTCTCGGACTGCAGACACAAACAGAAGTTTTCTTGTGAAAAGTGCAAATGTTGCTACATAAGGATTAATTGTTTTCTTGCTTTTTCCCCTGCTGTTAAGCACATGCGCATCAGCAATTCTGAAAATTAACCATCATGCCTTATAACAGAAAAAAACATTGCTCAGATATTTCTTACATAGTTTTAGAACATAATATGATTTTTGCTCAATTAAGGGAGTTGGGAAATCACTTTTTAAAAATTTTAATACATCGTCTATGAGAAAATATTAATGTTCCGCAACTTAAAAATTCATAGCTCAGGTTTATCATAAATGGAAGATGATTGAGTGAAATATCACTGAATGAGCATGGCATTGGCAGCCGGAGTGAACTTGTGTGTTGCGCGGAGATAGCCCATCATTTTAAGGGTGTTTCCCAAAATTAGACACACTCCCAGTCTCAGATAAAAAAAAAAGAAGCTTTTTTAAACTGCTGCAGGAGGAGTGATAACATTTTAATAAGAATAGAATCAGCTGCGGGAATTCTGGAAACAGTTTGAATTGGACAGTTATGTGAGTATCTTTTGTCCCATCTCCTCCTAACATTTTTAAAACTAATGACCATGTTCATTTTGTTTCCACCCAAATAATACGCTCTATGCTGATTGAAGAGAACTCAATCCTCTCGCGCATTTTTTGTCTTTAAACTGCCTATAGTCTGAAATAGCCGGGTGTTAAATAACACATTCTTAAATGAGTGACAAACAATCATCCTGGTCGTTGCTATGCCGGAGTAAAGTTTCTATCGTAATGGTATTTTGTTTTGAACAGTTGCTGTTAGCTGTGAACGCAACTTCCCTCATAAGGTAAGGTGGTTCTGGAGACCAAATGCAAGTCTAAATGGCACATTTATAATTAGACTGCCCATTCAGCACATTGTCCTGATTGCTATACAGGGACACTCGGCACTGTCTCTATAGGAGAGAGTTTGTCTGTGTCGGGCAGTGCAACTCAGCATGCCGCTCACCCAAAGAGTGAGACAGGAAAGAATGAGACTCGGCAACACAGCCTTTTGATGCCCCAGCACCGCACTTGGCTATTACTGAACATCTCTTACATATTTTTGCAAAGGGGGAAAATTACCAACATTCACTCTTCACAAGTCACCTTCTTCGTTCCTGCACTTCTTTGCACCTCTTATAAAATGAATGTGCATTTAAAGCATTGAAGACATATTAGATGTTGATATTTTTGTGCGGCTAGAGGTGATCGCTTCAAATAATTTCCGTTATTTTACCAATATTACACGGGCCATGTTTGCTTTTCTCTCGCATAAATTAATTGTAGCCGATTTTTAATAGAAAATTAAAAGCTGAAAGTTGTCGTCTTGTGTGTTGATAATTATACAAGAGCAAAGGTAATGATATCGTTTCTTGTTTTAGTTTTGGTATGTTATATTTCATACAGATTTTATCCAGTTTAACAAGTTGAAATCTAACTGGCCTTTTACATTTTCTCTCTTTTCAAGGACTATCTGCCAGTGGATCTCGGGGTGACTCGAGCTTTTTGCAAGACTGAAAAAGGCAACATTTCCCACCTGGATTCAACATAAGATATAGACTCGCAGACGCTGATGTGCCAGTAAGTTCAAAGATTTTAGGACTTTTATTTTGGCATGAAGGGAAAAGCATGCTCCGCCACCTGGCTCTCTTGTCCAAACATATCCTGCACTCTATCCAAGTCCAATGTCTCCCATGTTGCAAGAGGAACTTTGCTGCTGAGAACTATTGCATTAAAATATTGTGGTTATTGACATTTTATTATTTGTTTTAGTTGTTTGAATGCAGAAATGTTTTAATCTATTTCTTCTTTGGCTTTCTTGCATCAAAACTTACACTGTACATGCAAATGGTTCATTATGGATTATTATTATGCTTAGTGCTATTGCATATAGAAGGTGAATCTGTGAACTTCAAGAGAACAGTAGAAGATGGTATGAATGATGGCTTGAAATATTTTTAGAATTGTGACTAAATTGAAAGGAAAAAGCACTGAAGCACAGGCATCAGTGTCGTGCCCCTGGATCCATAGCACTCCTTGTAAAGTCTGTTTTATTTCACAACTAAAACTCCAGTCTAGTGTTGTTTATCCATAAGCCACGCGATGAAGCAAATGAAAGTGTTGGTTTGTGTAGGTTTCGTTTTATGGCCTCGCTCTTCTACTAACAGATTCAGCATAGCGTATTCCCCTGCCAAGCAGAATTCTTTGCCATCAAAATGATATTACGACCAGCTCCAACTTATGATAAGCTGATTTTACAGCTGGAGAAGGAACAACGTTCTAATGTCAATATAATTCTGGCACAACATTATAAGTAATAGTGATGTATTGTCGACTGTAGATTGAGCCACATTACAAACAATATCAATAATGTTAGTTTATCAGTATTTATGTTTAATATGTAGATTATTTTCTACAAAATTGCATTTTTAAAGAGACTGTACCAGCCTGTATGGACAGTATTTTAAGTTCTTGGGTGTACAAGTGTTTTCATTACGTGTGTGTGTGAGAGTGAGAGAGAGAGTGAGAGAGAGAGAGAGAGAGAGAGAGAGAGAGTGGGCATCTGCATGTGTGATACTTTTCCTATCCCAGATATTTAGCAGAGAATGTCTTCAATCTTGCCATTACGAACACTATTGTTGAGTTTGATTTGAAAAATCAAAAATCAAAAGAGCCAGCAGAAGATATCGTTCAGACCTGTACCAGAGTCACAGCTTGCACATCACGCATCTTTCCGTACATATATTTTGCAGAAAGTCACAGCGCGCTCCCGGGATGCAGGCAGGGAGAGAGCAGCTAGGAGGAGGTGGTTGAGGGGTGCAAAGGTACTATAGTCTCACCCTCCGCCTGTGCTGGTGGAGGGCGTGTGGAGTGAGCGGTGAGTGCCAGGCAGCCGAGACCTAATGATAAACAAGATGAGAGGAGGTAAACAACAGCAGGCCTGGTAAAGGTAGAGGAGGGCGGCAGCAGAAGGGTGGAGGACCGCAGGAGATAATAAATGTGGCAGCACATGTTGTGACATCTGTCTTTCTAAGTGTTATCTAATTTGCAGTAGAATATTTCAACAATGATCAAAACTGATGGGAATATGCTATAGCAGGGATTTTTTCTTTATTTGTCCCCCTCCCCCGAAGAAGTTTCTGACAAGTTATTAACATGTTGTTTCACTTCTGTCGTGATGCTCAGATCTTTTCCAGCATCTCAGGACACTGTGATGAGGCGTTGTGCAATATTATGCACAATGAACGCATTTTCCATAGCCCAGGCTGACGGAGAAGTCTTGATTCAATTCACCCTCCCCCGTACATCAAAGTATTTGGTGAGATATTTTCTCCAGTGTCCTTAAGGACCTTTGCATTCTGCTTATACAGATGCTCTCCGTTTGAATTAAGTGGATTTGTGCTCAAGCAGGGGAAAAAATCAGGGATTTCTCTGTCAGAACCATTGTCACTCCTTGTAGATGAGACTATCTTGAAATATTGATGAAATCAATGGTCCAGTGAGTCATCAGCATCAGACAATGGGGCATCTAGAGGTTAGGTACTCCTCCACACAGCCTCCATCTCAGATGAAAAGCTGTAAGTCACTGTAAGAACGTGAGAGTTAGATAGATTCATGTTAGAGACATTAATAAATCAATTAGGTAGGAGGATTTTAACTCTTTGAAAATGCATCTTGAGCTGTTACATACATTTTGAATTTCATCTGGCTTTGGCTGTTAATTTGCCCCAGTCTGATTGAGAGGAGAATTTTATATATAGCTTTTTCTAAAAAAAACCCAACAAAACTGAATGGTTTTCTTGATGTGTTGTTGCTGACCTTGGACTTGGGTTCTTCTATTGTCAAAGATGAGACAACTGATTGAGTACATGTTATTTTTTTATTGAGAAATAAATGGCACCTGCGCCCCAGCACATATTGAACGTCCACAAGGGTGGGAATAGTTTCTTTTCTGCTCTATTAGACCTCTGCATCCCTCTGTCTGTTGTAAGTGAACAGTATTGCTGACATTAAAGAATTACAGATAAAAAAAACACATTCTGAATATGTATATCTTCACAGGAACATTATAATTGCACAAGTAACCTAAGTGGCCCATTTTGATCTGTATCATTCACTCACCCACTGAATATGTTTTTCTCAAAATAATTGGACATTTTCTTTTAGTCCATAGCATAGTTGTGCATAATTAACTTTGACTTCAAAATGCAACAGTCCTGGCTATGGTAAATAGCCTCTGTTGATTTTTTTTTTTTTTAAATCACACATTAATATGTAGAATTAATTGGAGGGGCCTTGGTGGCCGTGTGTTTTTGACACAGGTCTGGGACTGTAATCAGGTGGAGGAATTAGTAGAGCTCATTGTTTTTTATGAATTAGATGAAGATTTGTACAGTGCCAGTGTGAAGATGGTTGCCTCTATTTCCATATCAAAGAGGCCCACAGTGCAGCCGGGCAGTAATTAAAATGTGGTGGATTTTGGAGTCCTTGCGCATACACACACACACAGGCACGTATACACACACACACACGCACAAGCACATATACACACACAGGCAGCGCAGGCAAATATACACACATAGGCACACACGCAGGCACACAGGCATGAGCACACACACACACGTGCGCGCACACACACACACACACACACACACACACACACACACACACACACACACAGCATATAGACCAAGGCCGAGAACTGTCAGGTTGTGTGAAAAGAGTGCAGGTGGTTGAAACTGAATTTTAAACAAACACTGTGTCAGTCCGTGTTCCCTTTGCAGACAGTTTGGTATGGAATCCAAAGCCATTTCAAGAAAACAAGTTCGTTTTCTCCTTTTCTTGTGGCAGCCATTTTGTTAGCCACAGTTTGATTGAGCACTGCATTAATATTTTTCCAGTCTGACTCAGTATCTGCTTTCGCCGGCTGCACTTACTAACCTTTATTTTTAGTCGGTCATGAAATGATGTTTACTTTTCTTGATCTACATTGCATATATATCTATTTTTTTTTCCACTGAGTGACCTTGTTGCAAAATACTGGAATTATAAAAAAAAGGAGCCGAGGTCAACAGCTCCTTATTGGATTGTTGGACGGCCCTGAGTGATCTCTGTCCTTCTAGGATTGGAGAAGCTCTGAAGATCTGAGATTGCGTCTTGTGAGCGAACGAGGGAAAAGAGATTAGTGTAATGTGGGCTCTTGCGCCGCTCGCACACAAAGGCGTCAGAACAACCCTTTCCTTGTGATCCCCCCATTGTGTTTGGATCAGACCTTCCCATGGGCAAGCCACTGCCTTGGACTAAGCATAAAAGGACTCTATGAAAATATCACACTTGAACCAACATGGGCAGCTGCAACAGTGAGAGAACTCCAGTTTTAAACAGAGACCTTAGAAAATCTCTTGCTATATTAGGATACGGCAGAAAGTATAAACAGTATTTGAATTTCTAATTTGTTAAGAATTAGTTTTATTTGTGCTTGGTAAGCTGTAATACCCTTTGATAGAAATACAATCCCTCATGAATTATTATTGCACTCATCATGAACATTAGTGCTTAGTAGGAGCGCACAAGGTAACCAGGCCTTATGATGAACCACATATGTCAGTTGTAATCTTTGATAATTCAGCCTCTGTGATTCAAAATATAATTGATCCAGCTTCCCAATGTGCCTGCATGTATTCCAGAGCAGGAGCGGTGGTCGTTCTCTATACTCCTTCACAGGTCCCCATTCTCTGCAAAAGCTGAACGATTAGACATTAGCCAGTTGGTGGAGGTTGACAGCCTGCCTGGTATCTGCCAGCTTGATCTGACATGAGATGTAAAATATGCTCCATGGTTGTGACTAAGCCAGCCAATCTGGGTTCTTTACTCCCCAGTCCAGCCTAAAGGATGCTGGGAGCCGTTTTGTTGGCACATGACTTTTATCAGATTAGATATGGCAACTTAGTTTTGTGTGTGTGTGTGTGTGTGTGTGTGTGTGTGTATCCGTGTGTTTGTGTGCGTGCCTGTACGTATGCTTGTGCGTGTTTGCCCTGTGAGATATGCATCCTTGTGTGCACATGATTTTTGTGTCCTTCTGGTTGTAAAGTTGTAAGCATGTGATACATTCTCATCTTTAGCGTGCGCTGAGGTGACATGGGTTCAGCGAATGATCTAACATAATGTGACACTTTGATTCACGATGTACAAGGCTGCACCAGATGCTTGACCTCTCCAGTTTGATTGTCATATGTCAAGTATGGAATTGTGTAAATGCAAAAAAAGCCGCGAGACACCGTGTCTTGCGTTTCCATTTGCTTTAAATATGGATGAAACTCTTAGTTCAAGTTTCAGCTTTACCTTGCTGGTTTCACAAAGGTTTTGAAGATAGACCTCCCCAAAAAAAAATATTACTCTGTCTTTGCTCACACTGAACTTGACGCTCTCCAGATATTGTGTGTTTGCCCTGTGGGATGGAAACAAGTACTGATCAACTGTGTGCATTATGGAACGGCTACTGTGACATCTAAAACAGGCAGGGGGAGTTATATGGAAAAGAAAGGATGTATTGGGCCAGAAATCAGATTCCCAACAGTTTTTGTGTGGAAAATGGTAATGTGCAATGCCAAAAATAAATCAAAGTGACAAAGGAGGAGGGTGGGAGAATAGATGGAACGGGGCTTGTGGCTGAAGTTCTGATGAAGTTAACCAAAGCATCTCTTTTTGTCCAGGTCTTTTGTTTCCTTTCTCATTAATTTTTTTTTACACCGACTTGGATTCGGTGCAAGGCTTTGCCCTCAGTGTGCATTATGAGAAAATGGCTTCAGCAGACCCAACCACAAGCTTTCTCTTGGTCTCTGTCTTTCTTTCTCTCTCTCTCTCTCTGTCTGTCTTTGTCATTGTCTCTCTCTCTCTCTCTCTTGCTCTCTGAGAGATGGGGGGGGGGGGGGGGGGTTTAAGCCCTGTTGGTGAAAAGATAGTCTAAGAGCAGATTGTCGGAGACTTTCTCAGACTAAAGACTCACTGCAGATAATGATGTTAGTGTTCATGTTGCCTCAGACCTCTCTGATGAAGTAGATCGAACTCCGTCTCCTTTACTCTTGGAAATTGATTTTTTTTTCTCCTGACCCACACATAGTGAGGCTCTGATATCACCGGTGAAGTCTTCACTCTTGGCTGAGAATACTTATTGTGGAAATACGAGTGTGAAAAAACACAGTAGCTGACTTCTCCCTTTTATTTCTTTATCATCCTTGGGCTGTATATTCTAAGAAACTGGTGGTTATATTCAATATTTGAGCTCAAGTCTTCTTCGTTGTTCCACTGCTTACCTCATCAGAGCCTTTCCATAACAGATAGGCTTCTTGGAAAGATGATCAAAATATGTTCCAAATGGCAGAGTTCCCTTGCTTATCCAGTACAGTAGGCCAGCATGACGGGTGAAGGACCTACTTTATTCATCACTCTTTCTCCTTGTACCATCATATAATAACCACAGCAGAGCATAAACACTACGTTGGAAAATGTGAACTTTCAACTTCAACCAAGTGGAAAACAAATCAAAATTGAATTAAAACTCATCTGCTCTCTCTTTGAGGGTCAGTGAATGTACATGCTTTAGAAACAAATGTCTATGGCGGTGGAAATTTTTTTTTGCCCAGTCAGAAAGTGCCGCTTTTTTTTTTTTTTTTAAACTGTATTTAAGAAATGATTCACAGTCTGCATGCCCATTGCCTCTGATTGGCTCAGCTGCACGTTCGTAAGCAAAGTGCAGATATAGTATTTATTTTGAGGAAAGCCCAGAAAGCCCAGCTCAGCGCCAGAAGAATGAAAGCAAAGGCAAAGAAAGTATGGTCTTCGATAATCAGTTTTTTGAATGGGACTAAAAAAGAGAAATCTGCTGAAATGATAGAGAAAGCTTGTGGTTTGGCCCTTGCAGTGAATTTCCCATGAGCCTCTTTGACAATCTGAGGGGATAGCCACTCTGGCACACGCCGCCCGCCCACATACAATACACACACACACACACACACACACACAGTCCTGTTCTTTGCCAGGCAGTACGGGCGTAGAAACTCCTGGGAGGAGGCTTGTCAGAGGGAGGATGATTGACAGGAGGTGGGTGAGGTATAGACTGGGGGGGAGCCGAGGGGGATGGGAGGGGCTGTCCTGTCTGAGGAACCGCCACACTCGTCCTTTTTTCCACTGGGCAGGATGGACTACATACAATCCACAACCACCTTACTGATCAGAAACCAAACGTTCAAATCTGAATTTTTGTTGAAAGTGATGGGAATCTTTTTGTTGCTGAAATATTATATGACTATAATCCATGAAAATCCTACATACTGTATACAAACATATACATATGACCTCACCAACGCACTCAGATGCATGCTTGTACACAGGCGTGCACACGCTCATATATGCAGCAGGCCTATGGTTGCGGTTTT
This sequence comes from Centroberyx affinis, assembly GCF_046629955.1. NCBI lineage: Eukaryota > Metazoa > Chordata > Actinopteri > Beryciformes > Berycidae > Centroberyx > Centroberyx affinis. Next base: position 34,182 of record NW_027280240.1, read on the forward strand.
GCGTCAGCGAGGAGAAAAGCTTTATGTCCTTGGTTAGGGGTGGGGCTGAGGGTAAGCTGGGGAGGTACAATGTTCCTCCTCATCCTCAGCAAAGCTAAATTTATTGGTTACCATCTGCAGGGTGGAGGAGTTTGGGCTGTGGCCAGCCCAGAGAAAGGCTTCTAATTAAACAGTCATCATTATCAACTTGTGGTCAGTGATCATCATCCCCAACACTGGCTCTCCAAGATGAACATGGAATCATTGAGGCTTTCCTTGAAGCCCATGCTGGACTGAATTAGAATGGAAGAAACAGAGGAGAAAAGTGCTAGAGAGAACGTTTTTCCCTCTTGGCAGAACAGGCAGCATGCGGCCCTGTGCCATATCCACTCAGGTTTAAACAATTACCCAACATCAGAGAAACCAGTAGAGCCTCAGTTCTGGAACAGTCATCGTGTTTTTGACTGCTGTACTTCAGGCCATGGTTTCAGACATGGCCAAGTGTCACATGTAAGGGGAGCTTTCGATAATTTCAATTAGTGTAAGAGGGTGTGCCTGCAGTATCTGTATCACTGCTGCTGGAGGAGCTTTCCTTTGAGGTTGACAGCCCCTTAATATAGTATTTCATGGTTTGATGTGTGAGTGACACAGAGGCGCTCAAAGAGGACAGCAAAATGGTTTATTAGGACCTAATTAGAGCCCTGTGATTAAAGGGGAAGTGACTGTGATTAGGAGAACCGCGGATGATGTGGAAAAATGGATGAATATTCAGAGGAGAAAAGCACAACAGTGTGTGTGCGTATGTTAGCGTGTGTGTGTCTGTGTGTGTGTGTGTGTGCGTGTGTGTGCGCATGCATTTGTAGAAGATGGTACAGAGGCCTGACTGCTGCAGAGCCTCATGTTATGATATCATCTCTACAGCAGATCTCATCAGAGGAGCTTTTCAAGTTAACCTATTGGGCAGAAAATGTACAAAAGACAAAGCTAGAATCGCCCTACAGCCTGCAGGTTTTTTTTTTTCTTCCCTATCTCTTGGAGAGCATGTGAGTATGTGCGCCCTCCGTATGGAAGAATCCAGAAATCAGATTAACTGTTCTTGTAGCCCGACCATTGATTACAAAAAAAGAAAAATGGGAGATGACGTCCGTTTGTTGCTTGTTTTCGTATGGTATCAGTCCGGCATGTAAGGGCAATGCAGTGGACTTTCACAGCCAATTGAACATGAAACCATGAGGAATGTTCAGCAAAGCCAGGTCCACCTCTGGAAGCTTAGGGCACTTGCAAAGAATCACACATTCTTGTGAACTTCAAAGTATGTGCTGTTAAAGAGATAAATGGTCTTATTATTATTAGTTTCCATCAATGGAGAGATTAGCATTGGATTTTCTTTCTTTTCACCCCACAAACTTCTAACTTTTTCAGACATGTGATAGCCACTACCATTTAGAAATCATTTATGGGAGTGTTCTGAGGGCAGGAGATAGTCAGCAGGGCCTTGCGATTTTACAATTTCACAACTGACTTCCTCCTTAAAATGACACTGGCTTACCTGCCTATTACTCCCTTTGATTTCTACAGTACATGCTTCTGCGCTCTGAGAGGTATTCATAATAAGCTTAAACTTCTCTGGCTTCATTGCTAAAGGCTGCTTATCTCTCGGCTATTCAAGAAAAAGAAGAGTAATATTTTTTCCAATTTCAACATTTTACTGTTAGGCCACAGTCTGTCCAATCCACGTTTTAGGGGGGTTGTTGTGGAGAGCAGGCATGCACACATACGGATGTGCGGACACAGGCATGCACACACACACACACACACACACACACACACACACACACACACACACACACACACACACACACACACATACACACACCCGTCTGTTCTGTAAAAATATTAGTAATCTTTTCTATTTAGAATTTGAAATCATACAGCTGTGGAATTTTGTTAGCCTAAACAGTGCTCAGTATTTCAACATTTTTATTTATGTGTCATACAATATACGTTTTAAGTTAATAACTATGATTGCTCTACATTTTATTTCTGAGCAGCTGCTAGTCTTATTTGAAAGTCTGCTTTGTTCCTTTAATTGAGATCTAAGTTTGTTTTATTCAGAGAAAAGGAATCCTGAAAAGTGTTTTTCTTGCATCACATAGATCATAACTTGCAACACTTATAAAAACATTTGACATAGTTGGACTTACAGTTTAATTTATTTACACCTTCATTTTGTTCCAATGCATCACTCAAAGCGTGCTCTCCTTCAAAATTTATATTCATAGGTAATGTAAGATATACTTGAAAAATAGTGTGCGGTGAACGGTAGTGGCCACGGAGGGCCCGCTCTCTTTTGCTTGGAGCAATGTCAGTTTTTCTAGTAGAATAATGAGAAGCATGTGTTTAGCTGGCTAAAGAAAAATTAGTGACCTTTCATGTGACCCACCTGTCGTGCTTTCAGCACCGTTAACACCAACCTTATGTTACTATCGTCCGGACAGCCACTCAGTCTGAGACGCCTGAAGAGCCTCTTCCTCCTGCGCTTCTGCTGTTCCCTCTTCCTCCTTATTCCACTTTAGGGGCCTTAGTATGACTGGAGATGTTCGGCCTGACACACACTCAACATCCCCATCAGCACAGACACTATTAAGGTTAGCACACAGAAGCCAGCTAAACAACACTTGGAAACAGTAACTAAAGACAGAAGAAGCTACAGGGAGACATCTTTAAGTGCGAAGTGTTTGTTTGAAGTACATCTTTCCCCAGCAGTGAACAGTGTGCAGTAGGTTTGTATTATTATACTAAGTGCTCCCCAGCCCTCTGCCTGCAGCTCTAGCCTGCTCAGTTCCTCAGTTTTACCATTGCCTGTGCCATGCTGTAATGGGTTCCCAGGGTATGATGGGAATATAATAACCGTTTGACTATGTTTTTCTTACCCCCCTCATTCTCCACTAAATGTAAAATGCGCCCAGCAACATGGGATATATAGTAGAGGCTGTGATGTCAGATGTTATTGCTGGATATGCATACTAGGAAATTTTGGATTATTTTCCAAAATCTGCTGTGCAGAGCGCATTATGTCACAAAGGCAACATTGTAGCTAGTTGGGTGTAGAGCAGCGTATGTTTCTCTCTCTCTCTCTCCCTTGTTCTATGCATTGCTTGGCCACCTTCTGTGCTTCCAGTCCAGACTACAGCCTTACTTTATGCCCATTTCCTCTCCTTGTGCTAGAATCAATGGACAATGGGCCTATAGGATACCTTACATAATGGAAAGAAAATTCATGCATTAAATTCAGGCACATACTGTGCAGACTAGTGACCGAGAATGGTATCCAGACTCGAGTTTTTCCCAAGCAATTTGATTATGCGCAAAATTGCTGTGGATATCTTGATAACATTACAATATTAGGGTTGGAATTTTTTAATTATGGTGGTATCAAAACATTTATACTGATGCTGTAAGTTAGACGCACATGGACATGCTCTCTGAAACATGTGACCTGATGTTATTTTCTCAGAGTTTAAATGTTGAGTTTAATTAACTGATGATTGACGTGTTCAGTGTCCTCTGCTGTCCAATGGGATGCGGCCGCTCTCCAACACTGCCTCTGTACAGTGAAGTATGGAATGGAAGAGTGTCCAATAGAGAACCTCCTGTTTTTCCACTAATTGAATTTGCCACTAAAATATGCTGGCAGGACCCCCTTACCTTGTTTGACTTATTTATTGCCTGACTGTAGAGGTAATTTGACCTTTCATTTCAAAGGCTCTTTTTTTAATCCAGAAAAAGAGTGTTAAACTCAATTATACCGGTGATCAGTGACTCAAACACTACATTTGTTTCCTCTGAGGGGACAAGCCAACTAGAACCCTGCTCTCTGCTCCTTGTCTTTTACTCCTGGCCCTCGCAACCCTACAGGGCAACAAGGGGGGCGAGGGAAATTAGGAGGAGAGAGAAATGGGGATGGGGGCAGGGAGGGGAGCTGAGTGAGATGAGAAAGGGAGAATGGAAAGAGAGAGAGGGAGACAGGGAGAGAGAGAGGGGGAGAGAGGAAAGTGCCGTACAGTGCCTGCCATGTCACAGGAGATTTGTGTCCTCCCTTTAAATCATTTCCCTCTTTAGAAGATTAAGAAGGCAGAAATATTCTCAAACTGATCATTTCCCCCCCCTCCTAAATGGACTCATTTGCATTTGCAAACGGTGCTATTAATTGTGGGTTTCAAAAAAGACAAATGATCTATGCAACTGTAAATAAAAATAAAAAGCAGAGGTTATAATGTTAATTGTTAAAATGGCTGTACAGGGGCCAGGGGAGCCAATGCAAAGCATACGCACCAATCACCATCAGATTTACACCGTGGCCACATGCGCTACTGAAGCATGGACTTCTTCTTTTGTTTATTTGACCCTTGATTCTTTATTAAGATATCAATCATTTTTCTCAAACAGATGGAGTTCTCATGTGCATCTGTTTGCCTTGTGCCTGTTTGCCAGTTGGTTTGGTAATCCCCCAAAAAGAAAGTAAAACTGAAATTTAGTTCACTTTCTAGATGTAGGCTTTGGGAGGTGGCAGAGAAACACACAGTGAAATGCTGTTACACAGTACAATGTGCCTTTCCCCAATTGCTGTTTGATGAATGTAGGATGAATCCTCTTTTGGGACGCGGCATGTGAATGTTCGATTGTAGCCATTCCTCTCTTTTTTTCTGAGAACACTGCTGCACAGTTGAAACTTGCTTTACTCTATAACCAGACTATAGAGGTTTCCCACATGCCCCTAGTTAAAGTAGTCTGCCCTTATGGTGTTGATCTAGGTGCTGAATGGTTATTTGTGAACTTAAGCCTGCCTTTGTAAATCTAAAAAAGTGTGACAGTAACGCAAATTATTGGTGGAAAAGGCCACTATCAAATAGTGTGTCCCTGCTTCTTTTCGAACAAGAAAAACACTGAATAATTTGCGGACACCAATGCCTTGTTGTAACCTGATCATTTATGGATCAGTTGTTTCCTTTCTGGTTTAATTCACCATGTGATTGATTTTCAGTGCAATACTGTCGGAAAATATCCACACTAAGCTGTGCCTGAAATAGGGAATCATTTGAATACAGATGCCTACGGCTTAGGCCTTGTCACTGGAAACCACTTGGAGTCAGGAGACAATTGCAGGTTGATTATGTTGCTTCTGACAGAAGTTGCAACTCCTTTGTACAAGGCAGAGATATTTGCATTTAAATGCTTATTGTAGGCATCTAAACAGCATAAAGACTGATTGTAAATGCCAGCTGTTGGGTTGTCCTTGGGAATAAAAAAAGAATTTCAATAAGGAAAATTGGCATGGAAATGAGGAAATTATTTTCAAACAGTGGAGCTGAAATCAATAAGTAGGAAATGGTGGAGTTTGTTGTGCTGGTTGTATTCGTCATTTCTATTGAGTGTGTTTGTTCGATTATGTATGAATCTATTTACAGTTAGCTACTGTATTTTGTATTGTGAGTGGTGGAATTACAGTGATTTTATTCAGATTAAGCATTTCGTCTTATGTTCTTTTGTTGGGTACAAAACAGTTTTTTTTGTTGTTGTTGCTACTCTACCCTGACTTTGTATATGTGGTTGGGCTGTATGCACTGCAGTGGGTAAATGATGTAGGCATTTTCTGTGTATTAATTTATCCAAATGTGAAAATTTATTATGATTGTTATGATACATTTGACTTGTCTGCTTGCCTCTTTTAATTATGTTGAGTTTGTAGGTATTTGATATAGCTTGACAGCTTGAGCATGTCATTCCTAGCTCTCTAGGTGCGTGTACATGTACAGTATGTGTGTGCGCATGTGTGCATATGTGCACTCTGCATGTGAGTGCGGTTATATATGTGTGGGTGTACATATGTGTGTCTGCCTGGTGCCCAAAGCAGAGTGATGCCCCTGCTGATTCTGCTCCTCTAGCTCTTTGTCCTGCAGCACTCAGCGTGTCTGCCTCCTCAGGAGACTGGCAGGCTTCTCTAGTGTGGCTCCACAAAGGCCCAGCCTCCTTTGAGGTGTTAAAAACTTCCATTTATGCATCTCCCTGGACAAAAAAGCACCGAGCCCATTTGAGTCCAGTGGCGACACAGGCAGACATTGTGGCCACGCTTCTCTAGCACTCATTTCACAGATTCTAAAACCAGTATGTGGTGAACAGGATTTGAGGGGCTAAAGTGCCCCGCGAGGGCCAGGCGATAAGAGGGAGAAACGCCACCACGCAGTAAACTAGAAGATGGGTCCGGGAAAATAAACACATTACCTGGGAGAGAGAGACTTGTTTTCATACCCCTCCCCCCCGAACATACACACATACACAAACCCCCATATTGAATAGGAACAGAAAAAAAGAAAGCAAGAAAGAAAGAAAGAAAGAAAGAAAGAAAGAGAGAAAGAGAGAGAGAGAGAGAGAGAGAGAGAGAGAGAGAGAGAGAGAAATAAAAGCAGAGCACAGAAAGAAACAACAACAAAAAAACAGAAAGAAAAAGAATAAATCCTCTTTTGGAAAAGGAGGAAATATGCGTATACGTCTCAGAAGTTAAGAAACGAGGTCTCATCAGTGGGCAGAAAGACAAGGCTATCCTGTGTTCTCTGGCTTTACAGTCTTTTGAGTGAAGAATATGTGAGAGGGAATCAAAGAGAATTGATAGGTTGCACGCCCGCCTGTTAGGAGCACTGGGGACCTGAATGCCGTCCACCGTGGAGGAAAACATTCTATTTGCTGGTCGTTTCTCTCCCTCTCCCCCGCCTCAACCCAGATGCTCAGTAAATAGACTTTTATTCTTGTTATTTGAGGCAGAGGAAATGACACATAATGTATTTGCCGTGCCGCACATGAAAGCCCTGTTCAGCCGCAGCAACTGTATCAGGCTATCGCTTGTAACAAACACTGGGCAGAATAGCTGCTAAGGGTGGATGTTTTTTTTCCTTCGTTTCACTTTATGTGACACTATTGCACTTAAGTATTGACACAGCCAGAATGCCCGTCACTGTTTTAGACCCTCTCAACAAAGATATTTTAACTGCAGTGTCACTCTGTTAGTCATGCCTGACGTATTGGTGCTAGACATTTTGTGAGCGTCTGGCCCGCTGTAGTTTCAGTGTCAGGACAGAGTGTAGCCGCCTCATACTGAACCTCGATCAGTCAGAGAAGCAGAGAGAGAGAGAGTTAGAGAGAGAGAGAGGGAGAGAGGCAGAGAGAGACAGAGAGGAAAATGAACACAGGCAAAAACAGAGGTTAGCAAGGCTGTGACAGGTAACAGTGTGCAGGAGCGTGGAACAGCTGTGTGCGTGTGATTGGCCTGTTTCCAATACCAAATAACTCAATGATACGGTGGATCTTGAGGAGAAATAAAGCTTGTCTTTCTAACACAGCAGTGGAGCAAATTTTTTGTCCATGCCTGTTCACCACACCAGTAGGAAGTTAGAGCTCCGGATTAATAAGGTTATCAGCAGGCGATTCCTCCGCAGATACTTCCCTAAGGTGACCTGTGCTGCCCTGCCAGTGTCTACTTTGCCTACATGGACAGGAGCCCTTTCCAGCCTAAGCTTGACCCAGTGTTCCCACTCTTGGCTCTGGTGATTACGCACTGCATGGAGACCGTCGTTTCATATTTCACAGTTGATGGTATTGGAGAGAGGATCGACTTTATGGAATTGGGTATTCATCAGACAATCACATGTGTTGAAATACTATATTAGACATTTCTGTGCCAGAATGTTCCACACTTCACCTCGCCACCCTCCACACCCATCCCCCTCCTCCCATTTCTCTATTTCCCCTGGGACTGCCGTTATAGACCCACCTCATTGCATCCCAAACTCCCTGAGTCCCCAGGCCCGACTGTGCGGCTGCTGCTTCTGCAGAGATAACCAGACAGCATCCAGGTAGGGAGCAGCCTGCTGATGGCATAGATTACCTCTATTGTCAAAATAACTACCTCGGCAGAATTCCTACTTTAGCGTGTTTGGACGCAAGAGAGAGTGAGGATTTGGAACGGAGGATTGGGAGGATATTTTTTAACATGTTGCAGATCTGGATGAATTCCAAACAGAAGTTCAAGTGCAAGTTTTGGCTTGCCTCATGCATATCCACACACAAGTACACATGCACAAATGTACGCATGTATATGTGCACACATGTACGCACACAGACACGGACACAGACACACAGGCAAGCGATGCAAACGCAATGTAAAAAATGTCCTAGGCCTATGTCCTAGTTTAAATGCAGTGTAGCCATCTGCTTTTATGAACCTTGATACCTGAATTAGTTAATAGCACTAATTGTCCTAGTCCTACTTTATATATTTAGACATTGGTCGATGCACTATTATGCAATGGTTGATGTTTCCTGTGTACTCATGGTGCTGTGCACAGTTGTTGTGGTGGTTGTCTATTGATGCTGAGCCACTGTCACATGACGGTCGAAGACACAACACTCTGTTATGGTCAGGGAAAATCAAATCAAGCATACCCCATACTGTAGATGAACACATGCCTGGAATTTGAAGGTTCATTTGATTTGAGAGGGAGTCTCAGATGCTCTCCTAGCGGTGGCTGTGAAACAGCTTTCTCTTACATGTTGTGTAACAGGCTTTAGCCCAAATGGCAATTCCAGGAGGCATGTGTTTGATGTGCAACATAAGGATAGCTGAGCAGATTTAAGTGGGAGGTTTTAGTATTCGTGTATGGGATAACTCTATATTTTACCTTCTGTATCATGGTAGATATATTGTATGGAATGTAGATCTGATATGGTGCCCTGATAAATTGGATGTGTGTGTGTGTGTGTATTCTCTGACAATTCCCAGTGCTGGAATAAAGCTATAATGTTTGAGTGTTTCACTGTGCATATTAAAGCTTTAGTGTGCGGTGTGCGTACTGTGTATGTGTATGTGTATGTGTGTGTGCATGTTTGCACTTCATGTGTGTGTTATATGTGTGTTTTTTGTGTGTATATGTCTGTGGTGTGAGGTGGCTATCACTGGCCAAAGCTAGAGGAAAGGCCACTCTTTGACAGAAATGCCACAGGTGGCTGTGAGCTCTCTGTCCCAGCTCCTTTGATGTCAGCGCCGTTAGCCTGTTATGATTTTTCTGTCTGAGAGCTCAATCCCCTGTATTTTCAGCGTAGTGTTGTTGATTTTATTCCAACGGCAAACTATTCTTTGTGGCTCCGTTTGACCGTTCACCTGTGGTCTAATGGCTTGACTACTGATGGCTCTAATAGTCCACTAACATCTCTGACACTCCAGTGGTGTAGACAGCTGGCGGTAGTCTATAAACTTATGCATATGTATCAGAGGTATTTGTTAGTATTTGTCAGTCATACATGGCAGTTCTCTCTCTCTCTCTCTCTCTCTCACACACACACACTCTCTCTCTCTCACTCTCTCTCTCTCTCTCTTCCAACTATACAAAAATATGAAAAACTGTGCCTGTGGTTATTGGACAAGATGACTTGTTTATAAAAATGTAGTGAAACCATTAATTTGAATTTTGACTGGAATTTTGTTTCATAAATTCCTGATCCTCTAATTAGGAAAGGGAATGCCTGTTTTATATTTCCTGCCCTAAGGCCTAATTCACAGCAGGAAAAGAGCTACTACACGCAGCTACAATAGGCTGGTTGACACTGACTCCTTTATTACACCACAGGGATTACTGCAATTGTTTCATGGTAATATCATTTGGTTTCTCTCATTATTTGCAATTATGAATTATTTTTTTCTTAAGACAAATAATGAATTTAAACAACCAATGAATAAGAAATACATTTTCCCATTTGTTCTTTCCCTCATTGTTCTCAATTAACATCAGCTTATGAATTCAAAGGCTTGTTAATTTCTACCCCCTGTAATTATAAGAGCTCTCATTTATTAAGGCACAACAGGAATTAGGCCTATAATCAGATGTTTGACAAAGAAAGACTGGTTTATCAAATTACCACCCATGTAAGATGTGGTTTATTCAGCAGGCAGTGATTGTTGTGTAAATAGCACAGCTACAAATATAAGTTAATTGTGTGTGTGTGTGTGTGTGTGTGTGTGTGTGTGTGTGTCTGTGTGTGTATCGGAGGTGGGTGGTTGCAGGAGGAGTGCGGTGCAGAAAGGTGAGATAGTGCGTGTTAGCGTGCTTTGAGAGGCGGGAGTAGACTCTAAACTCAGAGGTGCTATTCATGTAACAGCTTTCCATTCAGCTGGGGTCACCTGGGTCTCCTCTCCCCTATTGTTACTTCCAGCCTCAAGGCTACCACATTCAGATCCGTCTGTAACTATTGCCTTTATCTGGCTTATTCTGTTAGACCTCCAACCTCCCACGCAACAGTCTGCGCTGCGCTCTGACAACAATGTGGCGGTAGTTGGTACATTTATCTGGTCTTGTTGTTGGTGGCTTAGTGGCCCCGGCCATGGGAGACTGAGGTACAGTAGTGCAAATTAGTGACAGATCAATTAAGCGTGACCTTAAAAACCCTTGGCCTTGTTTAATTGGCGGTGCTGAGGCAGGCTAATTGTATAAATCAGCTGGTAATGAGATCTCGGCTTATTGTGAAAAACAAGATAATGTGAGGAAATGAACATGAATGAGCTTACTGTATTTTCATCTCTCAAGCTTTAATATCCCTTAACATTTTTGTTCTCAATACGTTTTTTCACTACTACTTGACTTGAATGTTTGTGTTGTAATCTGGGTTCGCCTGATGTACGCATACTGGAGTTTGCTGGTTATTTGTATGCACTGTAACAAAGCTCTTAAGTTGCAGGACTTCAAGAGACATGCTGTAACTAGCAGAGCATGCCACTAAATAAATCATTAGCAGGCAGTGCTTGAAGAAAGAAAGCAAAATTAAATAAAACAACCGCTTTATATGAAAGCTGTTTATTAGAGGAATCCACAGACTGGAGGACAGATTAATGAGGTACCAGAGAAGTAGATTTTAAACATTGTCTAGGACTGGTTCCCGATGGTGACAGCTGTGCGGACTGGAGGTCAGACACTAACAAAGCTGTTCTAGCTCAGCTGTAGAGACTCTGACCCTCAGCCAACAGTCACCATGGTCCCAATTCTCTTTCTCTTGTCCTTTCTCTATTTGTTCTCATGTGGGTAAATACAGTTATCTAACTACCCTGCTGATTTTAACTATGTTCTACATTCAGGGGCATTTTTTAATCAAATGCAAGATATTTACAGTTAATAATAACAACAATTTAATGAAAAGGACACAATTTAAGTTGTCTTTTCTGTCTTCTGTCTGGTTCCATTTCAGGTCATTTTACATGAGTTCAAAATCAACTAACCAGTGATCGCTGGGAGCTGGGGATTGAGTCTTTCAGTTTTTGTAAGTATCAATTTGCCTCTTCAGTTGTTTCTTTCTAGCCACATGTGCCATTCACCCCTGGTGTCTTTCACCCACATTGAACACCTGCATCAAATGAGGTGGACAATTGCAGTCACACAATGTATGCACAATTAGACAGTTACAGGTACAATGTTACTGACACAAATAGGGTTTTTTGCCCTGCTCATTTATAGCTTTTTAACATTAGATCTGTCAACTTATTTTCTATAGTGACCAAAATATATTTTCCTATATTGTGTTTTTCTATATGTTTTTTTTTTTTTTTAACTTTTCTTGGTGTTTACTGTGTAATATAAATCCCTGTCTTGTGTGACATGCATTGTCAAGGCCAAATGAGGCTTTCTAGTATTTATTGACTGAGATTTACTCTAGTACTTTATTCTGTCTTTGAGGCCACCCAGAAAACATAAACACTGCCTCTTTTTCTCAAAACCAGAGAAAAAAAAAACTATATCAGGAAAATTTCAAGTGTCTTTAGCTGGAATGAGCATTGAACATATTGTATTACAAGCTCCTATAAGTACAGTCAACAAAATATGCAGCTTTCTTGATGTTACATTTGGATTTAAAAGTGACACTGTGGAAAGCGCTCCATTGAGCAATGCTCATTAGAAATGTGCTGTTAGTTACCAAAACAGTGCTGTGTGCACCAGAAAAAAATAACTAATGGGATGTTTGTTGGATTTGTTGAGAAATAATGGGTCTGTGGCTGTGTCAATGAGAGACACCAAGGAATTAAATGATCAAAACTAATTTTTGGACCTTATACTCCTCTTCTCTCTGGAGTTACTGTATAGTTTTGAACATCCGCAAAAGTTACAGCCTTGGCAAATACAGAGTTTCTGCAGTTCCACGCCTGAAAGAAATAGGGATTTTTATTTATTTTGAAGACTAACTTTATAATCTCCTGTACTCTAAGTGAGAGTTTGCATAGCAACAGAGAAAGAAAGTTGTTAAGAAACGCAGTGCCTCACAAAACAGAATAGAGCATAGTACAGACCTTTCTGCATTGCTATAATATTCCTTTAATGGTCTTTGCTCTGGTGCTGCTCTTGCAGCCTCTCTAATAAAAATTGTATCTGAGATAATATTAAGCAAATAAAGCTGAGAAAGTTAGTTGATATTAATCTTTTCTTCCAAATGTCAGTTGGAGATATCATGAGAGACAGGACAGAGTCATATTAATGTGGTTGAGGAGCTCTTCAATATCATCCTATCTCAAAGTTCATGGCCATTTACCATTGTTTATCCATGCCATTTCATGTCAAACACTGTCTTCTGCTCAGATGAATATGCACCTGTCTAAGGTCTGCTGTCTTTGCTGGTGTGCGTTAGTGTTGATAATTTTGTTGTGAATGGCTTGAGTGAGCTTGTGAGCGGTTGTGCTATATCTTTGTATGCCAGGCCTTTCTGTCAGTCATCACACTCTGTAGCTTTTTCAGATCACACACTGTAGATTTTTTTACTACAACTAGAGTGATTTAATCGGACAAACGTATTCTTTAAAAGTATTGTATATACACATCAACAAGAGACATGACAGCACCAGGAACATCGTGACACCTTCTGACAACAGAACACAGTTGTTACTTGCCATAGATCAACCTGACTGAACAACAGAGTACGCCAGTTTACAGTTTAGAACATGTACACTCATACGGTGGACTTAAAAAAAACCCTTCTGTTTATGCTAAGCTAACATAGCCAGAAGACTCTCCCCGTCTTGGGCAGCAAGCCAGAGGCAGAGCAACACCTCAGGCCTCCACTGGACGAGCCTCATGCGCGTTTCAAAATTTTCAACATTAATTGAACTTGCTGGCCACGCCAAAAATGCTCCCTTCCTCAGGCAGTGGATAGCGGATAAATGACCCTTGATGCTCCAACGCTAAAAACTCAGCTCTGTGCTCCGTAGAAAACAAAAAATTAAATATGACTTGCATCAATATACCTTTACTTTCATATCCCCAGTTACACATAATTGTCATTCAACAGATAAGAGCATTATTTGTTCCCACATCTAACGGTTATGGTATAAAGTGACTGTAATGTTATTTAAGACTTGTCAGTGTTTGTTAGAATAAAGAATACAGCCCGGGGGCACTAGTGACCAGCAGTCACTACCCATCTGTGTCCGAGTCGTTTTAGTGTGCCCCTTCGTGATACTCAACGCACCATCCTACTCTCCTGTGCAATTCTATCAGCCAGACCTCATACACTCATAAATCTAGATCCTTTGCAACTTTAATCTACATGTTTAATTAATCAGAAAACGAGGCAGGGAGTAATTTTGTTTGTCTGTGGAGCACTTGTGGAACAAGTTTAATCACTCTTGTGCGATCCCATTTGGAAATGCCTGAGGATATGTTGGAGCATCTGAATAGGCCAGATACACTCTTTGTTAGTATGTGTCATTTATCTAATAGGCAGTGGGCACAGAGTCTCACGGAACCATTTTGTCAGAAATTAAATAAACAGCACTTCTCCATAAAATGAAAATGAATAACCTTTGAACGGTTATTTTTTCATCTATTATTTATCAAATGGGTCTTTCAGTCCACTGACCCTGCAGTGATTATGGTCAATATGTCGCTAAACAGAAACCGCTTGACAAAGACTTCATTTTAATTTCATCAGCCTCAATTACTTCAGAGGATCCCAGTGTGCATTTGGAAAATTAATTGTTGCACATTTCATTACCTGGCAAGAATGCAGAAAACCTGCATGAACTGTATTCATCTTACTAAACTTTGCATTCAATAAATAGCTTGCCGTGATCCTGTAGCACTCATAAATGACCCCGTTTGGAGTGCTGCAACTTAATGAAACATGCTTTGAATATTGGCCTTTGATTAGGTGTGTTGTCTGTGTTCTTTACAGCAGGTGATTAAGACTGGTCCATGTTTGAAACACCCGAATAGGATATAACCTCTCCATTTCATGCAGTGGTTATCTGGTTATGATCTGCTCTGTGCGTTACCGGATTTATGTTTCGTTTTTTTGATGGCTTGATGGGCTTTATTTCATTCTCTGGAGAATAAAAACCTAATATGGACTTGGCTGCTTTCCTGCTTCTCAAGGTACGTTCCTTGTACTGTAGGACAGAGTTTTACCTAGTAGCTATATACGGCAGAAAACAGGACCAAAGAACACACCATTAATCTTCTTGCTACCCCAGCTGTGGAAAGTAATGCATAACTAAAAGTCCGGTAAAATGAATTAATGATTTCAACCATGAACTTTTCTCCCAAAACGCCATGAATCGTCTCCAACTGATAATGCACCACGACCCTGGAGTGTGAAATCCCTGTTGCGTTGAGAGTAGCCAGTTAATTGATTCGCAAATTATTTAAAGTTTGTGGTGCCCAGGGGAGTGCTAGGCTCTAATGACGGCCCATTTCGAAAGAGTTGAAAAACTCTTCCCAGGCAGGCCTGTATTGAATTGTAATAGTAAGCCAACAAGTCTAATCTGAGCCTCGGGAGAGAGAGGGAGCCTGTGTTGCTTGACTGGGTCAGTCGAACATGCTGTTGAAATTCTTGAAATTCTGGATTAGATGAGGAATATTCCATATCTAGCAACATCTAGTCTGATTCTCCTCTATTCATCTTTTGAGGCTTACTTTTTCCTATTGTGATGCTTTTATCTGCTGTATGGTAAATTAAGTAACTTTAATCACTTTTCCAATGCAGATAAATGCATAGCTAAAATGTGATTATATTTTACAGTCAGCTTGCAAATGCCATTGTTCTTGCACATGGCAGTGTGTCATTTATCTAGCAACATGACACTCATTGTAGTAAATTCAGCCATTACATTTCTGAAGACGGCCGACACCAAAACGAGTTTGACTGACTTGGGCCGGGTATAATATCATTACTCTGTAACTTACTTAAAACTCTTAAACAGGCTGACGAGAATTAAGGTTGAGAACACTAGTTAATGAGTGATATGTTTATAAAACCATTGCTTGCAGATCTTTCTGAGAAATCAACGAATGCAGTCTGCATTAATTAATCTCAGCATGAAGTTCAGAGATGTTTTTTTTGTGGTAATGTCTGAATTAGGCAATTTACTGGCTCAGCTCGTAATTCTGTACAGAATAGACCCAGTCTAGTAGCCTACATACGTTCCATTGCCTCCGAGTAGAAGTGGTTGGATCTCTGTGCTAATATCAAGGAGCCTCTAATCTGGACCCATTAGCAACTGCTGTCATTCAGACACACGGTGTCGGCCTGATTTAAATAAAATGAAATGAAGATAGTTGTTTCTGGTCCCTTGGCTTCACTCATTGCCATAAACATATGCTCTGTGCCCCGCTTCTTTCCATCTTATTTATGACTTTAATTTGTTGTGTGGGCTGCGCTAGAAATCAAATTTAATCCAATCCTCCCAGGGACCCTGTCATATAATAACATGGTAATTTCTGTGTATCCTTTTGAAAAATGAGGAAATTAATTCTTCCTGACATGTTCTAATTATTCCAGTGTGAACGGCGGATGGGCTCCCCTCCTTCTTCCCATCCCCCCAGCCCCCTAAGTGTCAGTTGCCGACGGGTGGCGAGGTGCTAATGCTGACCAGCAGCGCGTTTAATTTGAAACATGAGCAGACACCTTTCAACACACCTTCCTAATGTTAGAGTGGCTCACACAAATTAATTCACTACTCATCTGGCAGCTCTGACTCTGATGTGTGTGCATGTGTGTGTGTGCTTGTGTTGGGGGCTGGGGGTTTGGGGGGTGGATGGGACACTATTGCCATTAGGTAAGGTGACATAAGGTGTGTGTGCACACAAACCCTTGTGTGTGTGTGTGTGTGTTTATGTACCAGCCTGTAGGTGTATGCTGGTATGTCAATGTGTGTGGGCAAGTGCACATGTGCTGGACCAGGTATCAGCATATTTCATGTGACTGGGTGTTGAGGTGGCGTAAAGCTGTCTGTTGGGACACTGGGATCGCTTGGACAGCTTTTTTCCCTGGATCTCCCTCCTCTCTAACTAACAGTACCTTTTCACACATCCCCCCTGCTCCACTGAGAGCTCTGAAGAGCTTATTTAATTAGACTGTCATCAGCCAGTCTTTAGCTTATCACTTGAATCTGCACAGGGACACTACTGGCAGAGTTGTTTTGGAACAATGATAGCAAGCTCTTCTTGTATTTAATGCTCAAGACTTAAACACTAATTTATTAAAACAAATAACTGTGGTGTATTTACAATAGTAAAAGAAATGATCGAGAATGCTCTGGATTGTACATACCAGCACATCTTATTTCAGAGTGAGCGGTTCAATCCTTTGCAGATCACACATTATCTTTCTAAATGTATTTTATTCAGCAAAACTAGCTCATGCAAGGCAAAGTGTGTGTGTGTGTGTGTGTGTGTGTGTTTCTCAGTCTGTGTGAATACATTCACTCTCACTGAAGACACAAGGCTGACCACTGACAAAAGACTAATTGGCCTTAGCATTGTCAAACTCAGCATCCTATTGACTTTCAACCTTTCTCAAAGAGCCTGCCTTTCAGTGGTCAGTCAGCAGCTAAAGATTTCATAATTACCTGGGAGTTGCCATTTGAAAAAAAAAAAAAAATCTGTTTTCATGCTATTGGCCTGGTATGATGAAATAAAAAGGGTCAGGACAGATTATGGAGAACAACATTGGTTGATAATTGTGACTAGGTTAAAAAATAAAATAAGCTGTGTTCTCACAAGTGCCAAGAGTTTGTCTCTATAAGTCCAAAGCTCTGTATACATTCAGGCTTTTGAGGGGAGAAAATGTGTTTCCACTCTAATTATGTACAGTATCTAAGGAGCTGAGACAGGAGGAGAAAAAAATAAACAAACAGAATTTACTGAACTTTGGAGTCGGGTTAAAGCCACAGAACTGTAATTGATTTGGTGTGTGTGTGTGTGTGTGTTGTCTCTGGGTCGTAGAACAGAGCGCTCATAGCCGTGGCGTCATGGTCGAGGAGAAGAGAGCATGGCTTTGTGAGCGGTGGGTGGGTCTGCCCATGACTCAGAGAGGGGAGAGGCGTCAACATGGCCACCCGGCCCACAGGGATTAAAGCCCCCCCCACCCCCCCACCACACACACCCTGCAGGGTTAATCACTGCCATCTTGGCTCCATGCAGAGGGAGCAATTGCACTCTCCATCACTGTGGAAGAACTGAGGCACAAGCCACCAGTCAGGCTGCCACTGAAGCAGCTCTATGGGTAGACTTGCTTCATAAGCTTGTTTCCACTCGGTACAATAGGACGTTTTGAGCCCTGGTTCACTTTTTAAGAAGGTTGGAGTTCCTGGATCAGCACAGCGGCCCTTCCTCTCTGTCCTCCCCTTTGTCAATTACTGCTTTTTTCGGATGGGTTTGGTTAAGAGACATACGAAGCAACCTGTGATATAGTCAGTTGTAAGATAGATCAGGATCTATGTAGGTAGCCTCTGTGTCTCGCTGCGCACTTCGCACTACATGGGCCTGTTAATGACTGAAGGCCGTCTCGTGCCAAGACCCACATGGCTGCTGGCGGTGCATTAAATCAGCAGTCAATTTGACTGGAAGTTCGAAATCTGGGCTAGGTTAAGGGGATGTGCTGAAGCCGTGTTAATAGCTAGCTTGTTGTCCATATGGTACTGCTTTAATAGAGCACATTTGTTGCAGATGGTGAGAGACTTGGTTAGGCAGAGGCAGCTTTTGGCAGGGGCTCGTTCTTCGAAAGGGCTGCCGTGCCGCTCAGCCTGGTCCAGGCCAGCTTAGTGTCTTTTAACATTGATGTCTATCCTCCCCACTTCTCCTTCACCAAAAAAACAGTCTGCCCTTGAATTATGGCCTGGTCTTAATTTAAAACCATTCTTGTTTTTTTTTTTTTTTTTTTTTTTGATCTATGGAGAAGAGCAAATACAATGTGGCTCAGTCACTTTTTCCTGAGTTTGGTCTCCAAACCGCACCTTTGCTTCCATAGGCTAAGTTCAGTTGTCTCCATGACCACAATGGGATTGTAGACAGCAGGTCCAGCTGAGGAAACACAAGCAGAGAGACAGTGAAAGAACGAAGGTTATGGAATAAAACCAATGATAAAGATAGAAACTGAGTGTGGCCTAATCTATTTCATTTCCTCTCCTGGCACTGCTCTGTTTTAGTCAGCCTGCTGAAGGATTCAGGTGCCAGTAAAGCATATATACAGTATATTCAGTGATAAAAGAGTCCTCTCTATATCCTCTCAGTGTGGGTTTGTTGAGGTTTTGCATCAAATCCCATAATGCAATTATGTGTTTCATTGGGCTCTTCCCAATTTCTGAACAAAAGTTGTATATATATATATGTGTGTGTGTGTGTGTTCATATGTGTGTGCATGTGAGTTTGGCAGCACACTCCTCTGTGTGTGTGTGTGTGTGAGTGAATGTTTGAGTTTGTGTGTGTGCCTGCCGTAGAGTATGTGTGCTTTTTGCACTCAGAGAAGTGAGGAGACACGCTTGATCTGCTCTGCACTGTTTGACGGTTGTTTTCTCACGTTGTCACTGGCTTGGTGTGCTGTGGTGTGGTGATGGTATTATGTGCGCTGGGCCCAGCTGAGTGGAGAAGAGAGCAGAGCAGCAGCGCCCCTGGCTATGCCACTCCCCCCTCCCTAGACACCTTATTGTGAGAAAAGTCTCGACTGAGCCCTCTGGGCCTTGTGGATCCACTGCCTTGCTAAGTGCTGGCCAGACTGAAAGGCACAGTGTCCTTGGGCCCAGCTCATTCTTTCCATTCTCTCAGAGGCTTTGTCTCATAAGCCAGGAGAGCAGGGGGAGAAAATGCCAAATTACACCCATGTCACTAAAGCTGAAGGTGTTTAGGACTGAGATGTCATTTGCTGTTGTGTTTCATGTTATTCATGATGATGTGCATGAGGGAGCTCAGCGCTGCAGCAGGAGAAGTTCACAAATTAGTATTTTTTCCTTCCATTACTGGCTCAGAGTATTGAATTTTTCAGCAGGAATTTTGAAATGCACACTTTATAGCTCTTGAATTTGAAAGTCATGAAATTTCAGTGATGAATAACAGGACGGGGATGGTGCAGTGATGAAATGTTGAACAGAAATGATTGTTTAACATGCTGAAAATACTTTTGTAAGAGAATATCCTTGCCATATTTTAGTGGCTGAATCTCTATTTTAGGGTAGTTTTGAAATCTGAGTAATATTGCAACCAGTGAACACAGTTCCACTCGCAAATCTGTTTTGCTTGTTTTTAGCACTTAAAACAAAGCACATGGAAGCCCCAAATCAATTTCCAACCAATCTTAAAACAATAAAAGTGTATATTCTACAGCCCAATAACACAGGCTAATGGAAACCTGTTGTAAGTCATTTTTAGCCATGTGCCTCCAGTATTTTGTGAGTGAGGCTTCTGAACGACCCCTGCGAGTGGTGACATCATGACCACATCCTCCTGCCTCATTGGCGCTGTGTGTCCCAGCTTGGATCCCTTGTGGCCAGGCTCCCAGAAGCCACAGCTCCCTCGCCACACATGGGCTGCAGCTGGACCACCGTTGGCTACTCTGAGTAGACCGGGGCTGCTCTGGGATCTGTGGTTACGATCCTGGATGTATATCTCTGCGCACAGCCCTGGAAACACTGTATGGAGATCAGTAGGCAGTAGAGTTTATTTGATGCAAACATATCATCAGGCTCTCAATGCAAACCAATGTTGTATGCAAATCCACTCCCTCGATGGAAAAGAGGTATAATTAATGATGTCAGTTCATAAAAAGAGAGGATGGGTTCCTAGCCATCTTTCTGCTTTAATTAAAGACATGCCTTATTATAGGAGGAAGATGTATGCTCTGTGTTTTTCTTTTCTTTCTTTCTTTCTTTCTTTCTTTCTTTCTTTTTCTTTCTTTCTTCTTCCTTCCTTCCTTCCTTCCTTCCTTCCTTTCTTTCTTTCTTTCTTTCTTTCTTTCATTTTCTTTCTTTCTTCCTGTCTCTCTTTCTTTTCCTCTTTCTTCTTCTTCTTGATTATTCCTCTTTTCATAGTTAAAATGGTTCTCTGTGTATTTCTCCTGCCGCAGAACCCCACACGCTGACATGGAGGGCTTTCTTCGTAGCAGCTTTTTACTGAGGTTAGTTTCATTTCCGTTGTTGCCATTTAGGATCATAGATCGGGTGGTAGTGGGCTAACAGGGGTTAAACTTTCTGACACATATTTTAGCTTTAGACCTTGTTCTGTGTGTGTGTGTGTGTGTGTGTGTGTGTGTGTGTGTGTGCATATGTTTGTTTGTGTGTGTGTGTGTGTGTGTGTGTGTGTGCGTGTCTGTATATTTGTTCTGTGTGAAACAAGGATTCTAACTTATTTACCCAAGCTGTGTATGTTATGATTGTGCTCATGCACTGTGTGGCTGACTGGCATGCTCACCCCCGATAGCCTACAGTCAGACTGAAAGCACAGTTCAACCTCCGGGACAGATGTAGACTCCCCCCCCCCCTCTTTCCCTTCCTCTCCCCTTCACAGCTTAGTGGACCTGCAGGTCTTAGATCAGGCTTTCTGTGTCTTTACACTGCATGCTTTTGTCTGACCGCTCTCCCCCATCTGCCCTCCCTAGCTCGCCGGCCTAATCAGGGTGGTTGGGGTAAGGCTGGGGGTGGCATATCGGTCTTGTGATGTTCTGTTGTTTCCTGTTGAGTTCTGTGTTTGTATTCAACCTACCATAAAGATTTACATTTTTTGTCTTTACCCTTCCTGTGATTCTAATTAAAAATTTGTGCTGTCATTACACACAGAGGAAGTAAATAAGAGAGCGTATTTACCATTGGCTCCTTTCCTAGTGAACCACCTTCTCTAGGCTCCAGTGTTGCTCCCTAATTAGGGTTGGCTCATTAGAAGCCACAGCAGCAGCATCTGCCTTTCAAAGCTGCTGTCAGCCAAACTTTACTAAAGCTAATGAATCCTCTTTGATTTCTTTTTCAAAAGGTCACTTATTTGATTAAATTAACAGCATTTTTTTTTTCTCTTAGAACTGTTGGGGGCATTTTAAAAAGAAAGGACAATTTGATACCATTACTCTCCTTAGTCAAAATGTCCTGTAGGAATTCAATAGGAAAATCTGTTCAAATTGGTTCCAAAATACAAGAGCATGCAATAAAAATGTATTTATCTTTTGAATCCTTTAAGACCATACTAATAATAAGATTGATAGAGTCCTACAAGTTTAAAAAATAAATCCTAAAGGGCTTTACAAATGTTGAGTTCTGATTGAATTGCAATTGGGTCCAATTATGTGTAATTCTATTACATGAATCAGATTCACATAGACTTTTTGACAAGAACGTCTATGACTTAACCGTGTTTTGAAAAAAAAAAAGTTTGTTAACTCAATATAACTTAAATTGTTTTGGGGAAAAAATGATATTTAACAAATTAATTAAAGGTGTCATTTTATCAGCTTTAAACGGAAATGAAATCTATTGAACTTGAAGTAAACTAATGTAAAATATCTCCCTCATGCAAAAAAAAAATCTATAATCTCTTCTGTGGCATGGCACCAATTATTCAGTGCGGTGTATCTGCTGTGTTTGACTGGAGTTATTCAGGCATACAGGATGTTGAATCTTCGAGAACACGCTGCCTATGTTCATTTCCGCTCGTTGTTCCACTAATGCTACAGAGTGGAGGATTGCGTTTGACTCTCACCACCTGTCGAAACCAGTGAGACAGAGAGCAGCACCTCTCCAATTCACCAGAGATCTTGTCCACATCAAATCCTGCATCTACAAACTAACAAAGAATAGGAAAAAAAACAAGAAACATGACCTTTGACTTTGGCTGTGTCCTAACAATTTCCTTTTGTTCTTTGTCGGACGCGTTGCTGCGAGAGAACACTGTGATTATTCTAAGTAAACACATTATTGCACTCCTAATCCACATCCTTCTGTCAATGTCTGTTTTAATTAAAGGAGAAGTGCCAGTAGAAAGATATCACGCACGCTGGCTGGAGATTGGAGCACGGAGGCCTCAACAATCAGGCCAAGATTAAAGGCAGGCTTTGCTTTAGGGTTAGCCCTTTTGCTTGGCAGAGACTTGTGTCCTGGGGAGGGGTGTGCAGCGGGGGCGGGAGGGGTGGAAGGGGAGAAAAGGATAGAAACAGGGGTGGATGGATGTGGCAGTTGCACATTCCTCCAGTGAGGAATCCCTGTCTATCTTTTCTCAAGCAGCTGAATTAGGTCAAAGGGGGCTTTGTGAGTGCAACTATCTAGATGTATGACAGCAGCTCACACTTGTGACTTAATTAATACATATATTTTTTGTAGCACTCAGAGGGGACATGTTGTCTTTTTAATCTCTGCTCCAACGAACAGATGTTTATGACTTTTTCTATGTCATATCTCAGTAACACACCGGACAGACCCTTCATTATGGTAATGAGTCATGCAGTTGGTTTTGAGTCATACAGTACATACAGTAAGTTGCAATAGCCGTAAAAGTATCCACTTTCAGTCGAGAGAAATGCTGCTTCTTAATGGTACCTGATACGCGGTCATGAGTAGTCCTTGTGAAAAATACATCAAACTCTTCAGATGTGATGGGAAAAATCTTAACAGGTGAACTCCTTATTTAGTATAAAGCTCAAAGCCTTTGTACTGTCTCTTGAAGATAATGTCAGTCTGTTTAAAATTCCCAATCCATGACAACCGATATATCTGTAACAAAGTGAAAGAGTTCTCTGAATTATACAATGTGCACAGTGTATTTTAGTGGAGGACGACTATTCATGCTCACGTTATTGTAAGCCTCAAATTTATCCTCTTTGTTGTGGTGGAGAGGTGTTTCAGATCCATTTTTCATAAGTTTATAGCAGAATTTTAACAGGTTTTCGTTTGTGTTGTGAAAGAGACTGAGAAATGGAGCGTGTGTGTGTGTGAGAGAGAGAGAGAGAGAGAGAGAGAGAGAGAGAGAGAGAGAGAGAAGAGAGAGAGAGAGAGAGAGAGAGAGCGAGAGAGAGAGAGACAGAGAGAGAGAGAGAGAGATGTCTTCGGCAGTCTCTGTCTAGTCCCAGTGGGCAGGACCTCCCCCTACATCTCTGCCATTATTTGATGTAATGAAAGGAGAAAGTGTGTAACATTGAGATTGTTAATTAATTTAGTCTAACAAGATGAAGATAAATGAAACCCACTGAAGGTTGACTAGGCTAAGGGGCCCACTTAGCATTCCTTCTGCCCTCCAGCTCTGCCCCTCTCACTCCTTTACAATGGAGCACAGCTAATAGGGTGCAGCGCCATGTTTGTACAACCCCTCTGAGCTCTCACCCACTAAGTTTAGACATGGAACATTTTTTTTTTTTTTACAAAATATTGTATTTTATCAATCTCTGTGTAACATAATCTACTCTCTGTGCAATCTTTTAATTTCCAAATGGCTGGGCTGCACAGTTAGTAGCATAGATATGAAGTTATCTTAATTAAGTTAATGAAGTCGTCTTGACATGTTAGAAAAAGCTCAGTTGACGTACATGATGGTAAACTAAATTGATTTTTTTTATATATGGATAGTAGCACTGTTCACAGAGGTTACTATGACATTATTCTTTTGGGGGCACTTGGTCGTCTTCTGATAGATAACTAAAAACACATTTTCCATCTTCTGCTTGAGATCAGTTATAATTTTGCTAGGAATAGAGGGAGGTTATATAAATGGCCATTCTCTCCAGCAACTGTGTGGCCCCTTCACATGAGCCTGTGTGACTCCAGCCTTTCACCATATGAATGGTTCTTCTCTAATGCGGCTTGGGGGCTATTTGAGCGGCAAGAGAGACAAAAAGCAGAAAGGACATTTTTCTAAAAAGCCAGACAGTTGTCTTCATCCACAGCCCTTTCAACCAAATCAGTAGTCTATCGAGGCCCTTCTTCAGCGGACAATTTTGTACAGGGTCTTCATGGCAGCACAGACCAATCATTATGGCACCCATTCTTTGCTCCCTTAGTTCTCAAGTCATCAACAATGGGTTGTTGATTGTATGGAAAACACCAGAACAATTACGTCCTCTGTTTTGGTGGCAGGGCAGCGTTTTAAAGTGCGATCCTCGATAATGGCCTCATTATTGTTATTCTTGGAGCAGGCCTCAGGAGAAAGAAGTAGCTGCTTGCAGTACGTCATTATTTCGCAAATTTCGATTAGCTCATCATGTTGTCTCCTGGCAAATAGAATCATAGCTAATTAAAAGTGAGTGAGAGCTCTGCCTGTGACTTAAAAGGTAGCACTCGATAGGCCAATAATATGAAAAAGGTGGTAAAAAGAAGGATTAGAGCTGTTACCGTAGTAACTCCAACTTCCATCTGCGAGGGAACAATGAACTTGTGTTCCTCCACCACCTATGCTTGAAAAAATAGAAAGCAAGAAAGAGAGTGTTCTGAAAGGACAAGACCCTTTTTAACAACAAAGTGGGATCCAGGCCTAATAGGCTCTTTGGTGAGAGTTGTTAGGCGAGATCACTGGGGGATAGAGGAGCGGAAAGGTCAACGTGTAATCCTAGGACAGTGAAGGTCATCCGAGGTTTTTACAATAGCAGTTTGTTTTGTGACTCCATTTATCTGCCTAAGAAACAAAACCTGAAGTTCAGCCATTTTAGACATACTGACGGAAGGGAGAGAGGGAAAAGGCTGGGTGAGAGATGCATCTGTTGGTAGAACATCGCCTTGTGATAATGGGGTAACACACCACACGGCCAAAATGTACTCATTCCCTTAGCTGATTAAATAAACACAAACTAGATGCCAAAGACCTGGAGGGAAAGTAACTTCTCCAATTAGAAGGAGCTGTCAGAAGCTCTTTAAATTGTCTCTTGCGTCTCTTTTACTGATACAAGAGTGGAAACCGATCCTCCATTGGTTTCTGGCACCTCAACATACTCTGTTGGCAACAACATTAACTCCTAGATGAATCTAAAAAACACCTTTAGATTCAACCAGTGTATCCTTTCCTGACAGAAAGAGCTGCATATGATCAGCACATTATATAATTTTTTCCGGTCCTTTCCAATTTATTTCCACAAAACACTATAATGATATTATAGCCACAGTATTTTAAAGTACTGAAAACATTATTAGAGGTGAAAAGTGGTGATGAAAATATATATGAAGTGGTAGTCTTGGGTAATGCATTTTCATAATATCCATTTTATTTCAGCGAACATAAAGACAAGTTTCTGTGAGCATTACAAGAAAAAAAAAAAACTTGTTTGATAGGCTTATAGTTAAGAGCTGCTAAAGAGCTGCTGCTCTGAAAGGAAATGCTCTCCCTCTAAAACATGGCTGAGTTATAATGATCCATGACTACGGAGGCACAGTATGTGTTTCTCTTTGAGTTTTATGTCCCTTATTACAGCTGCAATACGTCTGCTCACATTAAGCTAATTTATGGCTGAGGCCAGCGGAACAGCAGTACAGGTTAATGAATTTGGCATTACTAATTAAACGTTATTGAGGGCTGAATATGAATCCTGTGGTTGGGAGGGACAGCGGAGAAGAGGGGGGGGAGGGGAGAGGAGAACGGGACAGAGGACTCTCTCTTCCGCAGTACTTTTCTAGTTGCGTTCCTGATGAGTAAAACACGAGAAGTGAATCTGAAGACAACACTGCCTCTGAGGTGAATCGGAGGACAGCTGCATTTCAGTGCAGTGTCTCCGATCTCTGATTGACTGTATCTGAAAATAAATTGTTTGTAGGATTATGCATAATTTGACAGAGTGCGCTTGGGGAAAATAAAACTTTGTTCAATTTGCTACTGTGAAAGGAAGGAATACCTGTTAAAACCCAAGCTAGGTGGCTCTGGATGTAACTTTGACATTTGTATTTTCTGTATCTGAGTCTCCATATCTGTCCTAACGTGGCGAAGTGCTGAGTGAAAGGACAGTGAATGAACAGCTAAAGTGATTATACACTCTGAAGGTGAGCTGGGGACCTTCCTGTTCTGACCAGTGAAGAACATGACTCCTTTCAGACAATTGTTGTGTTATACTGCTTAAGCAGAATTGTCCAATAACTTTGCTCACCTCGTGAAAACAGGGACTTGAAGGCCGTGTAGCGGAGTCCTTTCAGGCAAAGACACAGTGTGACAGTGTGGAATATTGAGCAATTATTGAACTGCCCTCTGACGCACACGCTCCAAGACCAGGACTAGTTAAAGAAGATGAGATATTCTTTCCCCTGCATTGAAAATTCATTGCCTCTATACATGTTAGTAGGAAGCGGTGGTGCTACACTGGTGCAGTACACAGAAAAGAAAAGGTGGCTTGAGAAAGTTTTTAGGGAAACACAATGGAAGTAACCTATACACAAACATAATTATTGAAAAACTACAAAAATGTTCGAAAGATTTTTAAAGAATGCTGGAAAATATATTTAAATTCCATCCAACAGTCCAATGGGATTTTTTTTTCTTTTATAATTGTAAGGTTCCTCAAAGCTCCCTAAAGGTTCTTCAAAGCTCTCTAAAGGTTCTTCAAAGCTCTCTAAAGGAGCTTCTCTAAGAGTCTCACCACTTATTGGGATCCTAGAGCCACCTTTTGGATCTTCTCAGCATCTCATGGTGTGAAGTACCCCTAATTTTTTATTTTTTTATTTTAGTGTATTGTGTATAGAGTGAGTGGAGTTGGCTTGTGTGTACTCATGTGTTGTTTAAGACTTATTTTTGCTGCCTCTCTCTCTCTCTCTCTCTCTCTCTCTCTCTCTCTTTCTCTGTCTCCCCCTCTCTCTTTCACTCTCGCAAGCACCTCTACACTCCATGTCTGACATACTCTCCCTGAGAGCTAAGCCTTTCAATTTAGATTTCAATTATCATGTTAGTTTTGTGATTAGACTTCTGTCCTCCAGGAATCAGACCTCTCTGCTCCTCTCTATTCCACTCTATTCCACTTCCCCTGCAATCACATCCCATCTGATGAATTGCGCATATAATTACGGAAGTTATTGAATATGCAGATCACTGCTGACTCTTGGTGTGTGCTTCATAATGCATTAACTCTAACTGTATCAAACAAGGGTCCCTGATAAAGACCCACTCTGATAATGAGAGAGGGCCAATGTATGCTATTAGTCAGAGATAACAGACACCACAAAGGCTGGGACTCAATTAAAACAGAGCCACGCTATAATCTGACTGTGTGTGTGTTTGTGTGTGTGTGTGTGTAGGAGGGCTGGTTCCCCTTAGCCCCCCTTAGTCCCTGAACAACACCAGTGTAGGGAGTTGGCATTGGGCACAGTCAGCTCTACCATTACAACCAGTACAGCACAGTTTCTTGTGGCTGGCCAACCAGCCAATGCACAGGGTGTTTATGAATCATCCGACATGAGGTATTTCCCCCATGTTACAGTATGTTGCTACCATAGTCTTACACTCTGTCCCATGATGCAATCCCTTAGAGCCTTTCAGGAGAGGGGAGTGAAGCACTTTACAGGCACACCCACAGGAGGGGGATGTGGGAAATTTTGAAAGTTTTGAGTGATAGCTTTTATAGAGAGCTTTCTCGAAACCTGGCTTGCCAGCCAATGAAACAAGCCTCTCCTGATGCCCATACATACTACAAACTATGGACTTTTGTCTTCGTCTTGAAATACGGGGAAATAATTTGTTACCTACTCAATAAAACAATATTCATTTTTTCACATAAAGCTTGTCTTACAGACTTTCTGGTGTAGAGTTTCTCAGCTGCTATGTTCAGTTAGAGACACAATTGAGAATAGAGGGAAAAGGAAGAAACCAGGTCCTGTATTTTTAGCCTGTGCTGTAGTGATGTAGATGCCATTTATAGCTGATATGCCGGCCTGATCCTGGACGGCTGCCCTGCTGACACCAGAGAGGAGAGTTTATAGACTACAAACTCTGCACCCCCACTCTCCAACACACAGACATGCAAACGAAATAGGAAAAACACGTTGCTTTTCAAAATATCAAACACCACATCATATCTAGGGTGTACAGCGCACAGCCTGCTGATTTGCTTTATTATCTAGGCCTATTAGACATCATTGAAATGAACAATTAAAATGTAGTTAGATTCAATTGTAACCTGATTCATCATATGCTGGCTGACTAGCAGATGGTCACTCCTAGAAGCCGACATCAGCATCAGGCATTAACATTCTTTCTTAGGATATGTTGATTGATTTACAAAGGCAGAACATGCTTGGACAAGAAGACAAACATTTTGTCATGTTGAATCAATATAATCTAAGCAAACAATATAATGTTTATCAAGAAATGTATACAGTGCCATTTGCTCCGTTTATTGTCTTTCACTCGTTTCTATACAGTTAAACAGAGCACAATACACTAATTACAACTGAAGGCATGAGTCTGACTAAACTGTACTTGGTAATTTGTAAATAAAATGTTATGTTAAAGCTGAATGTCCCTTTATGGTCTACAGCATGCTCACTATAACTGTGAGAAAACATTTGTCCTATTTTTTTAGTATATCATGCCATATGTTTTACACTTTAATATATTTACAATATATATGGTGGTATATATGGTGTTGATTTATGATAACAAAAATTTTCCCTTTGAATGTGTTATATCCACGACATTGAAATCCATTAAATAAACTTTGAATAATATTGAACAGAGGCAACATCTGATCTAATGTTGTGATATCTAATTACCCATTTGTTGTCCCCTCTGCTGTGGACACAGTGGTTGGTATTAGAAGGCTTGACTGGTGCTGGATCTGTTTCTCTGTCATGGCTGTCTGTTGTAATTAAGACTCAGAGAGTGGCTTCTAGCACACTGCACTGTGACTACTGTACCCAGCTCCATGTATATTATTAGGTTAATAGGATTGAACATGTTTACACCAACTGTTAGCTTAACAGGAGGTCAAGGAGGTGACTTAAACTTGGGTAAGGGGCTTACTTAGGAGCTCAAATAGCATTGTAGTGGCCGACTAATACACACCGATACACACACACAAATATGCACTGCTGCTCCCGCTAATATGCTTTAGTGACCTGTAAAGTAAAAGAAAACTAATGGGCACGGTTTTCCTAAATGGCCAATGGGATTTTGGTGCCCTTTACTGTAAAGAGTGTGTTGCAAGTGCGACGACCTTTGCCAAGTCCCAGCTATTGTTTGCAGATTGGTTACACACTCTACAGGCTGTGAAAGACACATCTGCTACCTTCAGCTCAGCAGAGAGCAGATAGACAGTCAGAGGCAGGGCTGAGGGGGGGTTTAGGGGAAGGTGTGTGTGTGTGTGTGTGTGTGTGTGTGTGTGTGTGTGTGTGAGGGGGGATAGGGGGGTGGGGGTGGGGGAGTGGCGTCCAGGCATCGGGAGGTGGGGTCCACAGCTACCCTGTCATACAGCCCTATCTTCTTATCAAATATTTGTCTGGCCTTCACCGGCTATTTGCCTTGTTCTGTTTGCTTTGTTTATTTAAATCTATTTGAGGCCGATAGATAGACAATGTCCAAAAAGCTGTTTTGAGATTTTGTTTGTTACATAATGTGTATGTGCGTATATATGTAGGCGTGTGCGCACATGTGCGAATTACACATAGATGCTTCATAAAATATATGCTCTTAGATATTTTGTGGTTAAATGGACTTAAACTAGAACTAGAATACTAAAAAAACCTCACGGTGATACGATTTTTTTATTGTTATTTTATTTATTTTGTTATTTTTAACATTCAACGTTGTGTTTTGGGGGAAGTCACAGCAGGCATTGTTGTTTGATTATCATAGCAGTATAAAAGCGTTAAATCTTAAGTCAGTGTTACAGAAAACTCCCTTTAGGATTTTAAGATCAGATATAAAACCATATTTGTGTAATGTGTTTTCAATTGATTCACTGATTGAGATCCAAAGGGTGGTCATAAATGTTTCAGGACAAAGGGTCTCTTTGTGTGCGCGGGGCCCCAGTTGAAATGGAGGAGTAGTTTGAGATTACCAGATTATTTCCTACTAGCCCAGTGAGTGAGGCGAGGCGAGCCGCAGCCCTGCACCGTGCTGTGCTGAGGCTGAGCATAATGAGTGTGGTGGCAGGGAACCACAACAGAGCCGGGGCAGAGGCTGCCTGGGAACCAGAGGCCCGTGGCCCACGGCCAAACACAGACACAAACCCTGCCGCACACTTGTGGTTTTTTAAGAAAGCAATTTAGTTAATGATTTCATTTTGAAGCACTGTCATGATGCATGTGTCTTCTGAGCCAGCCAGCAAAGAAATAAAGGAGAAACTAACACAGAGGAGAAGGTATTAGTAAACATGAGGTGACCCCGACAACCACAGAAAAAAATAACATGCAACTGAGCGTAATGTGGCGTCACATACTTACATCTGTTCTGAACACAACACAAATTTTACTTGGGTAATAGATTGTGGTAGGTATATCGCTTGTGGCAAAACTTCCATGTTGACAGACAGGCTCCTGTGTCTTTTTATGCATCGCTCTGGACAAATGCAGAAGAGAGTTGGAGCATAGTATGAGTGGTCAGACACATGGTTAGCAGCAGACTGCTGAGGCATTTTCTGTTTCAGTCAGCGTCTAATCCACTACAGTGCCTGCTCCCCCAGAGTGGAAATACAGCACATTTTTCTGTTCAACCATGTCTGTCAGCTCTCTGATTTTATTAGGGCTATGTTTCACATTCATTTACTGTAGGTTTTCTCAGTGAATGAAACCATCTTAGCATTGCTAAAACAGCAGCTTGTACATGTCTTCTGTGAACCAAATTTTTGGGCAATTACTCAGATCAATGGCAGGGGTTTCTGGTTTTGCTCCTCAGATCTCATTTTTCTTCAGCCTCTCTCTTTTTTGTATCAGCTGTCAATCATCCATGGTAACTTTTAACCACCACCAAACAGAGCCGGCTGCTAGCCATTCATTTAGTCCTTCGCTTTTGCTCTGCTTCCTCCCGTCCAACCTGTCAGAACGATACACACTGTTGACCATGCTTTCTATTCAACACCGGCAAATGAATTGGTTTCAGTGGTTTAAATCAGCAATCAATGTCAGTTTCCCAACATAATAAGCCTTAATCATAAATCTTTGAGGTGTGGCCTGCCTGACCCCTATTCATCATGCCTCTGCTAGATGGCCTCATCTGGGTGGAGCAAATGAACTACCCCTGTTTTGATTTTCCAATTGACGTGTCACATGAAACGTGGCTACTCTCTCTCCCCTCCCCAATTCTATCCCAGCCCTTCTTCTCACAGTTGCTTAGGAGAACACACAAGGGCCTAAAGACAAAGAGGAAAAAAAAGTCTGGTCGTCACAAGGGCAGACACATTTGTGTGGCTTGTGAGCCTTCTCAATGAACACTTAATTTATTCAGAAAGAGGTAAAGAATAGCGTAAAGAAAAAACCCCCAGAAGAATTAGAGGTGGGACTAACTGTAGCTAATGAGCTGTTGTCCTCCCAGCCCCTAGAATAGAGCAGCTTAATCAAAGCAGTGTTGAAGGTAATTTCCTCATTTTTTCCCCTAGCTACAAAAATCCATTTATGAGATGAGAATGAAAGAGAACAAAACTGCTTTTCTTTTCTTTAGACATTGCAAATTTTCCAATTTGGTTGACCAGGACTGGCGAAGCTTTCTACATTAGGAAAAAGAAAGGAATTAGGATAGTGGCGGAGAAAGCGGGCCACTGTGTGTCGACATTCCAGATGTCCAAACGGCAGTTGTACCAACCTCAGTTCTGCTGGGCACCGAAGCTGCCAATGATGACCTCATGATGGCCAGGCCAAAGACTGAGGCCCATAGTTCTCCTGCCATGCAGTACAATAACCCCCTCCTCTCATAACCCATTCACTGTCACCAATGTCCTTGCTTTTCCTGCTCCCAAAATTACTCCTTCATAATTAGCCATTGTCCTTGATTATTTGGCCCAAAATCTAAGTCCCCCCCCCCCCCCCCAAGACCCTGCTTTCTTCTTTTTAACTTCCCTTCCCTTTTCAGATTTCTGTGTTCCCTATACACTCATTGTGCATCTCTTTGGAAACTTGTGATGCGTCCCCCCCCCCCCACTTCTGTTTGGCACCCCAAACTCACTTTTCTGGGAACTGTGAGAGATGTTACACTCGATTTGTTGAAGTGCAACCCTTTGCTGCAAACACTCAAGTGCACAGAAGAAGTTATCTTTATAAATGACAGAACGGACCTGGCCTGAATAGTGCTTTGTTTACTGTTTTCCAAAAAGGGGGCCCCCGCTATATTTCATCTGTCACCGTTGCTTTTCTTTCCTTCAACAATGCTCGATTGTTTCCATGAAAATTTCAGGTTCCATGGACAGGAGAATTCTGTATTATTATGTTCCTGCCAAATTCCGATCTCTGTTTTCCTTCCCCTGCTCACAAAGGGCTCATAACTTACTGTCAACTATGAGGCAAGCCACAAAGCTCCACTGTTGCTCAGCAAATAGGGTTGTGTTGGTTGATGGCTTGACTGGCTGTGAGGTTTGCTTAACTGCAGCAGCAGCGACAGAAGGCACTTTGGGAACTCCGTACCCCAGCGGGCCAAGAGAGAGAGAGGGAGAGAGAGAGGGAGAGAGAGAGAGAGAGAGAGAGAGAGAGAGGAGGGAGTAACAGGGAAAAACAACAAGTAGCTTTTCTTGTCTTTCGATCTTTTTTCTCTGGCAGGCAGGCAGTTTGGCTGGTTAAGGAGAACGCTGAAGTTGTAGTCCAGGACGAACTGTTGCTGTCTCGTGATTTATGTGTTTCTTTAAGTGTTTGACTCCCAACTCGAGCTCCACTTCTTGTGGATACCTTCTGCTCAAGAGTGATGCAGGTCCAGAAAAAAAAGGACTGTACCGAATTTTGGGATTGTCAACCTGCATTTGAGAGAGTGTATGCATGAGTGAACTAGTGTGTATCCTGGGGAACTGAGAGGCTGTTATGCCATCCAGCTCTGAGCTTGTGTCCCTGGGATCAGGAAAAGGGCCAGTGGCACAGGGGACCAGAGGAGAAGGAGGAGGAGGAGAAGGAGGAGGAGGAGGCGACGAGGGATTCAGTGTGTGAGTGCTCATCGACCCTTCCTGAGTAGACAGACAGGGACACTTAAGCACTCTCACACCTGCATCTGCCTCTGCCTTGCGTGGGGGGCAAGGACACCAACCATGCTGTCAAACCAAGGCAGCTGCACAAGTGTTTAAAGTGAGCTACAAGGCAGTTCCTCTGGCAGAATATTATTGCAAATAATTTACCCTGCAAAGTAATTATCAATGCTCTGCTCAATATGTAAAGTGCGCACTTCAGGTGGCTTGCTTAATTTGCTCTGGGTGGCTGTCTTTTGAGTGTGGATTTTAGCTGTGGTAACTGTGGCGGTTTCTAATAGAAAAGGCACCAGGAGAGAGCGTGAAGTGAGGATGAAGTGCCAGTGTAATTGAGTTGACTTTTTGCAGGGGAAGGTCAACATTTATGGAGGAACAATTTAAACAAATTCCTTTGGACAACTTTCCAGTCACTGTACAGTAGGTTACCTTGTTAGGGAATCTGTATTTTCCCAACCATTTACCATATTTTAATATCATTATCTATAATTACTTTGTCGACTGAGGTTTAAGAGATTTAAATCAATTTGCGTATCATTGACTTAAACTGACATAAAGAAGGACAAAAAAAATATTTAGTTCCAGTGCTCACTTATCTGCTTTATCTGTTTGTTTTTAGTTCTGCATGAATTATATTCATGTACTGACAAAGAGAATATCTACTAAAACATGTTTGTGTTTGTATGTGTGTGCATACTCTGTGTGCCTGTATGTGAAAAAGGGAGTAACTGTGTGAGATATACAGCCTATATTGTGAGTTGATTATGTATCCAGAAACCTGGCTCATGCACAGCATGGCACAGTCACAATGGAGGGTGATAATTTAATTGTGCTAAACGGTGGATACCGTGTCAATGCTCCTCCAGCTGGGAACTGTCAGGTAGTAATATCTCATTATGGCAGGTGAAGAACCCAGAGGAACCCTACGACGACACCTGTTAGAACAGGAGGAACCCCTGAAGGGAAACTCTCTCTCTCTTTCTCACACACACACCCACCCACACACACACACAGATACAGACACACATACAGAGTAAATAGAATATCAGAAATGTCTTTTTCTATTGTAACTCAATTTAAAAGAAGACTACTATTTATTAAGCTTTATTTTTTTAATGTTTTAAAGTTACCATGACAGACAATTGATTGAATTAAACCAAATTATTTTATTTTTTTACTATCCATAGGTGCTCTACCACGTTGGTGTATACAATATGTAGTAGCTCCTGTAGTACAATATTGTAACAGAGTGACAGTGCAGAACAGTTATAGCACCTCTGTTAATTTGCTCTATTAGACGATCTCATGCAGTCAGCCAGGCAGCTCAAATGCTGCGATATGGTAACTGCTCATTTTACATGCTTGTCGACAGAAGGCAAATGTACACTTGAATATGCCTTTGTTTAATCTGAATATAATTCTATATTAGTATGGATATATCTTAAAATTTAAAACTGATTTGTAGACACAATTGAAGCATCTTTTGGATGTACAGCATGTTTTTATGTGTGTGAATGTGAGCTTGCACGTGTGCATGTGTTACAAATGGAAAGTTAAAACCCATTATTTATCATAGACAGCTTTCCCATCATATCTTTAAACAATGGCTTTCTTGTTTTCAATCATTTATTTGATTATTTCTCTCCCCTTTTGCCTGCTGCTAGTACAGAATCTGAAGGGAAGGGTCTAATATTTCCCCCCCGTCATTAAAGTTCGAAGGTGCAAGATGTCGCGAGTGAGACAGACAAGTGGGCGGGTCGGGTGGTCTGGGCTGGTGGGGGAGAGGGTGTGGAGTTACTTATCACCATTGTCTATAAAAGGTAAACAGTGTGAAAGAGCAGATCCAGCGGGCTGAAAGTCAGAGCCTTTTACGATGAAAGAGGAAATGGGATAGCTGTGGACACATGGCCCCGCAGTCATAGGATCCCTAAGATGAGCAGCGCACAACACTCCTCTCATGCTCACCAATTAAACAGAGGTTGTTTTGCGTGATGATGAAACATTATCGGTGGGAACAATTCATGACTCAAAGCATTCCAGGCCATATGAGCCTCCCGCCTGGAGAACTTAAGTCTTAATCCTTCAAATGTGTGCAATATTGTCAGCTATATATAGCCCAGTTCTCTTTTCTGGCTGACCCTCCCTCCTCTCTGCCTCCAGTCTGCAAAGTCACTGGGGCTTTGTCTTTGGGAAAGCAGGCAGGAAGGCAGCATTTCATGCACTTATTGATTAGTTTGGTTTGTTAGCTGTCCATTGTTATTGTGTAATCAAGCATGAGGGAGGGTTAGGGCTTGTCAAGGATTTATGAGCTGCCTCTTCAATTTGCCATATTCTCACTGCTCAGTATGCAAAGGCACATATTGGGCTTATTTTCCAGAGAAACTGATTAAATTATTGATATGAGTAAAGGAATTGCAACAGCACTAGAATACACTGTAGTTAAGAATGTGCAAACAGGGTTGTTTTGCTGATTCTGTTTTATGAGCATAAGGGCCAAGCCTGTAAACAGTGTTATTCAATCAGAGAATATGATCCTGTGCCTTGGTGGTGCCCACATTCAGCTGGATCGTGCTCCCTCCTTTGCTCCTCATCAAATGGCTTTGTTGTATGTATGCTGATCTATTGCACCCAAGCTCTTTTAGATCTTAGCCCTGTTTGATCCCCGCTCAGACTATGAGGAATATAATACCATATGGTTGCCCTCAGATATTTTCAGAGAATTATTGCAGCACTCCCCCTTTTCCCTTTCAATAATATGAGGTAGTATTGTATAGGGCTTGTCAGAGGTGGGGGTGGGGCAGTGGGGTTCTCTGCACTCTTTAGCTGCCTGAGCGCAGCCCTCCCAGCACTGCTAATAAATTATTAACTCCTGCTGACAAATACTGTTATGGAGCCTGCCGCAGATCTGTTGCATTCTTTAACAAGATTGCTGTAGACACATGTTACAGGAGGATGGAGTCTCCATCTCGCTCTCTTTCTCCCTCTCTTTCTCTCTCTCTCTCTCTCTCTCTCTCTCTCTCTCTCTCTCTCTCTCTCTCTCTCTCTCTCTCTCTCTCTCTCTCCCCTTCTCTCTCTCACGCCTCAGCAGTTTGACTGATGGCTGGAGACCAAAGTAAAAGTGCCTGAGAGACTGAATATTTTAGTGGTAAAATAATACCACTTGATTTACTGTGTAATACAAAAGAACTACTTTGTTTCACTCTCACACTCCATTGAGGATGAGGCGCTTGTTGCGCTCGAGGCTCGGGCTTTTTGGATGCATGAATAAAAAATACGTCAGAATCTGTGTACCGCTCCCCGTGCCTTCCTCCCCCCCCCCAAACCCCACTACTGCCCCCATCTACCTCCAAGCCTCCCCACACTGTCACTTTATCATGCATGCTCTGAACTTTGTTCTGAATTTTGATTTTCAATTAACACTCCCCAATTTTGAGATCATTTTCTATTTGATATAATTACAGGAAACAATTTAATGGCTGATTAAAATTGAGGGCTGAGTCCCACTAAAGACACAGCCGGCAACACATGCAGACACATGGGCAGACAGACAGACAGGCATGCAGGCAGATAGACAGGCAGGCAGGCAGGCAGGCAGGCAGATAGACAGGCAGGCAGGCAGATAGACAGGCAGATAGACAGGCAGGCAGGCAGGCAGGCAGGCAGGCAGGCAGATAGACAGGCAGATAGACAGGCAGGCAGGCAGGCACAGGTCTCAGACTTCTTCTCTGCCATCTACCTGACTTGCTGGGTTTGTTTGTACAGCTGCCTAGACGCGTGAGATTAACTAAGGCTGCTATTGTCCAGGTCCCCCTTCACTGCCCAAACTGATCTGTGACTATGTGCCGGTGCCTCTGCTGTGTGTGTGTGTGTGTGAGAGGAAGAGAGAGAGAGAGAGAGAGAGGGAGAGAGCATGTGAGGGAGAGAGAGAAAGAGAGAGAGAGGGAGAGAGACTATTGTGCGTGGATATAACAGCCCCGAATGATAATTTCAATATAGAATACACTCAGACAATAACAGTTCAGCAGTGTGTGTAAATGGACGATACACTTAATTTGCAGTCTTCCTTGAGCATTATCAGGCCCGAAGGTCTCGCTTTATACAATCCTTGCTTAAAAAGGAACACATCTTTGCCTATCTCTTGGCGGTCAGCTCTCAGCAGAAAGTGCAAGGACACTATCACACCATAGTCTGTCTCAACCTTGAGTCCCTCCCACGCGGATTAAGAGTTAAATATGCTCTAGCTCCTTCTCTCCACTTCACATCAGTAGGAAGGCCATATTATCCCCTTATTAATTTAATACCAAATGCATAATTAGATTTGCTGGCACAGTGTTTAATTTCATTCATTGTAGCACACAGCATGACTGCGGCCTCATTAATTGTGAGAAAAGCCGAATTGGTTGTATAAATTCTGCACAGAAAAGAGTTAGGTTGTAAAAGGGAAAAAGAAATTGGAATTTACATGAGTTTCCTTTGCACCTGATATGTCAAGTACACTCTTCACTGTAATATTCATGAAAGCATGTGACAGATTTGCGAATTCAGTCTTCCACTGTTAGGTTTTGATTTCCAAGCTCCTTAAGTAGGATTTATTGGCCTGGGGAAATGCTGTCACACTAAAATGTTAATCATTTCCTAATTTGACGAGTGGAAATAAAAGAGGAAGAGGCTGTTTTTTTGTTTTTATTTGATTGCTTTGGAGTGAAATCAATCCATGGTTAGAAAATAATAAGATGATAGAAGGGCAAAATCAAATGAAATCAACATGAAAGATAAGGGAGATTGCTTATGTGGCTTGTAAATAAAAAGGAATGTTATCAGGCACAAGTAAAAATCTTGTTTTTAAATCTCTGTGTACCGTGTGTAAACTTATTTGTGAGTGAAGACTCACTAGATTTGACTTGGAGGACTTTATCTGGCTGGTCGTCTCATTGTCTGGCTGACCTACTGCCTGACTGACTGACTGGAGGATTGGGCCAGGCCCCAAGCAGGCACCGTTCCAGCCCTAGATCAAGCCATCCATTTGCATTAAACAAAGGATTAGGGACCCCACGGCCCGATCCTAACCCCACAGGCCAGAACAGCTTCAGGCTACTGTCAGGTAGAGAGTTCAGTCCATTCAGCATTCTCCGTTCAGCTCTCCTCGCATGTGTACCACTTCCTTTGCTGTTAGTGCCTCATATAATCCATCACCCAGTTACAACCATGCACAATCACTTCAACATAAATCCCGAGCATTTCGTGAAACGCTCAGGGAAACAGAATTCCTTCTCCTGTATCGGCGATGATCTTAAACAGATATGTTTTCCTAGTGAGATGCCCTTTCTCTTTTTTTTTCTGACTATTCTCCCCCGTTCTTGCTCCGCAGCAGAGTAATGTCTTCCAAGCAAGCCACGTCTCCTTTTGCCTCTGTCGTCGATGGGGATGATGCCATGAGCCAGGAGCACCTGTCTTGGGAGAAAGAGGAGAGCGCGGAGGCCCATGGCACACCACAGCTGCCACTGCACAGTCTGCTCCATGGAAAAGCCCACCCCGATGAGATGCAGCCGCTCAGCAGCGTCCCACCAGAGAC
This sequence comes from Centroberyx affinis, assembly GCF_046629955.1. Lineage (NCBI taxonomy): Eukaryota > Metazoa > Chordata > Actinopteri > Beryciformes > Berycidae > Centroberyx > Centroberyx affinis. The sequence continues at coordinate 73,117 of NW_027280240.1, forward strand.
CGACTGGGACAGCCTGGTGTCAGCCCAACAGCGCATGGTGAGACACACACACACACACACATGCACACACAGAATTGTACCCATACTAATCTAGTATCACCACTAAAAATAATACTACAACAACACATGTTGGTTCAGATATTAGTCAGCGGCTTCTCCAGACAATGTCATTTTTTTGTGAGTTCTGTCATTTACGCAGCCATTTATGACTTTCATCATTGTGTGGCCACTGAGCGTGGGTAGGGATCTCACACTCGCACACATGCACATATGCCTGCATATGAATGCACACACACACACGCATACACACACACAATATACAACAGACAAAACACACTCACAGCAGAGCCCTCGGAACAGTTTCAGTGAAGACTTAAGACCATGTGCTCTTTGAAATCTAAGCCCCTCACAAGTGTTTCGAGATCCTCCACACTCTGCTCTCTGAAAAGTTTTTTAATCAAATAGACTTTTCTTAGGACTTCTCTAAATTATCTGTTTTAACTTAGAAGCTTTAGTTTGGTTATAATAGCTACTTCATTCAGTTGTACAAGTGTATTCATTATAGTGTTCACTTGAGATTAATTAGTGACCTTCTTTTTTGTCTCTGTTATGGCTAAGTCATTTAGTTGAAGAACTGCTCAGTTTACATGTAGATATTGCACATAGATCTTTTTTTGATCAGTGCTAATTTCTGCATTGCCCTTCACATTATTTTGAAGAAATATAGAATTTTTGCCCTTTCCTTTGTCAACATTTCAATACAGTGGTTCAATTAATGCACGAAGAAAAGATAAAATGATAAAGTGGGTATCCAATTTTTTATTCTAGCCTCTATCTACCATAAAATATTGGCTGGTCATTGAGTTACAGTTCTGTAAAAGGCTTGACTCAAGTAGTGAGGCTTATCATCGACTATGTTTAGGTAGACCAACACAAAAGGTTGCATCAAGCTTACCTGAAGCGTAAATTTACATTCATTTTGATGAATGTTATACACAATTAGCATAAACCTTTATACAGTTATATAGGTGAAATAAGTATTGCCTCAAATCATTTGGAATTAATAAAAAACATTCCATCAAAACTAAATTAGCGAATGTTCAGCTTTATGGATGAAATAAAGAATGTGCCTATGCACGTCATCCTTCATTCATGTACATTACACTTCGAGACTGTAGCTGTCCTACAGTAACAGTGCACAATGTATTCTAAATCATTTTAATACAAAAATGAAATTATGACCTGGCTCACTACTACATGCGTTGGTAACATGAAAATGATAATTTCATCAAAATGTGTTTTTTATTTGCCTCAATAAAGTGGGATTAGTTTTGACCTTAATTTCAAACAATGTTTAAAACATTTTGTTACAGGGGAGAAGAGGAAAACATGTATAGATGTTTTTTTGAGTATTTAGCATTTTATGAACCCCTAAATAAGGAGACAATATGGGACAAAGCCTCAGAGGGAGAATGATTCCCCAGCTGTCACACTTGCATCACTTGAGGTCTCTGTAGAAGTCTGGACAGCATAAGTTTCACACACTGAAACATTTTCAGTACAGATTAGGTCTGACTATAAGTTTTTAGTATTACCAGAGATCAGAGTGCTGACAGCTGTCACATATGATATATTATTTGTGTTACATTTCTTCTATTCTAAACCACTATTAAGCACTGTGATGCAGCTCAAATTACTGAGATAACACCCTGGACTAAATTAAAATGATAGAGAACAATAGTTTTCTAAAACAGATATTTTAGGTGGAACTATCAGGAAGGTTGATATACAGTAGTAATTCTGGAAAGAATAAAAATCATAGGGGCACTCAAGTAATAATTACGATCCCTGAAACTCCTAAAAATTGTCTGGTTCAAATGTTGAACCTTTGTCCATTTTTATTTGAATCTTCTGCATCAGGGTTACCGGCAACTGCAGCTTCTTCATAACTATAGTGTAGAAAAAGGTATTTGCTTTGAAATGTTGCAGAGTAGAAGCACGAAGAACGAAGTAAAAGTTATTTTTAAAGAAAAACGTAAAGCAGAACAATCTCAAAACTATAAGTCTAGAAATTTCTTACTCTGCACCCCTGGGGGCCCAGATCCAGGCTCAGGGGCCGCTCATTGTTGCTAGCTTGTACAAAACAGCTCAGCCCATATTCTGTCCCTCCCTCTAGCCCCATGGCTCCCTAATGCTGCGAAACCTTGGGGATTCTGGGGTCTTCAGATAGGCAGCTCTGCCAAACCCTCCACCATCAGCTATTATTAGGCTGAACAGAGGACCTCTAACTCTAGCTTGAATAATGTTAATGGCACATAAAAACCCCAAACTGCATCATGACAGAGGGAATGGAATGTAGCCTTATCTTCCCTGCGGGCTGCATTCTTGTTGCTATTAAAGAAACATGTCTTGTCCACAGTTGTGTGTTGTTTTTCTTGTTGTGTATAAGTTACATCTGCAGCCAGACCCCAGACGCTGTACGTTCTAAGTGCGGAGCTGCTTTGATGTGAGCGGAGGGAAGAAGAGCAGAGGCACTTGTGGGCTATAGACAGGGGAGGCAGGTGGTTGTCTGTGACAGACGGGCCTGTGGTAAAGAGACCCAGAGGGCCTCTGAAGTAGCTCTGCAGCGGGCCACCCAGACCCTCAACACCTCAGCACTGCAGCACCACACACACACACACACACACACACACACACACACACACGCACGCACTGTTCCAGACTGCTCTTCATGGATGCCGGGGTGGTGTGTGCTAAGACAGTGTGATACAGTATGTAATTGACAGGTAAGGAGTCGCTCAGGTGTCCTCTCATACGTGGGGCATAATAGGATGTCAGTGATGTGGTGTTTGGATATTTTGTGAATTGTCCTCACAATTCTTGACACTCCTTTTGAAAGAATGAACTAGGCCTGAAAGAAAAGTTAAAATTTAATTTGGTATACAGTCTTTTTTTGAGCATATTGCATTTTTATTTTTATTTTATTTATTTATTTATTTTTATTATCAAGTTTAAGTTTAATATGATGGTTTTGTTCCTTGACCTGAGTTAAAACCTAGACTACTGTAAGGTATACATTAAAGTCAATATGTGGTGTGGAGCCAAACATTTGCAATGTTTTTTATTCTAGCCATTATTTGATACAGCTAGCTAGAACTTGGTAAAAAACTGTTTTGCCATAGACAACTTTGTTTTAATTTTATCTTGTTTTAATTTTAACAAACAAGAAAAAAATCAACACATCTTAAACACTTCAAAAATCCACAACAATCACTGTATTTGATGAAGCCACAATGCTAAATGCAGCGGTACTTTTTATGTTTCGAGAAGTTGCACAATGCCACATCTAAAGAGGACGAAAAAGAGGTTCTTCCTCAGAGGTTTTTTTTATGGTATAATTATGCAACTTTTCAGAAACAGTGGTGTGGCTAAATGAGTTTAGCATGGCAATTTTGGCAACAAAAACATAGAAAGCATGGGTCAAAAACGTGACATTATCCTTTAAGCCAGATTGCGGAAAAATTGCCATTTGGAATCAAGTAAACAAGGCTAGCAGCCATCGAGGTAACCTTGAGAAGCTATACAGGCCTGAAAAAAGTCAATGTAGTTTGATTTCAGCCAATCACATGAATGATGGAGGGTCATGATGGGTGGATGATGGTTCCTCTTAATGTCAAATGTTGAAGGCTTGAGCATTACCTTTTTTAAATTAATGCCTCCCTAGCCATGACCCTCTGTTATAACAATATCAAATAGATAGATATAGAATTGGGAGTTGAAGGGTAAATATTTTGTTAGCTTCTGTTTGCCACGTTTAGAAGTTGCCCGAGGGGGAAATGGGTTAAAAGAGGAAGAAGGAAGGAAGGTAGAAAGAGAGTATTAGAGAGAGAAAGTGGGAGAGAGAGAAAAGGTAAAATGGAACGAGATGGGGAGAGATAGCGAGACCAAAGGGGGAAAGGCATAAGGCCAGAGGAATGAGAGTGTTGCCTGTGCTGATTACCTGACTCCACTGCTGTGCCATGCGTCTGTGTGGGCTGTGCCCTGAACCCACGCCAGCTGATTAACCCAGCAGCGCTCCACTCCCCACAAGCACCCTCCACTGTCTCTGCCACACTGCATAATCATCCAGCCCGGGGTTGGGAGGTGCAGAGTAGGCCGGTCGGTCGTGCCACCCTGGCGCTTGGTACCGGACCACCCTATGTACTGCTGCAACTCTTGCCTGGGGCTGGACATGCCACAGAGGGATGAGAAATTGGCACTGTCAACATTCCTGCCCAGTTTACCACATTCCTGACTTTTTATTTAGGAATGTCGGTGACTCTCTGGAGCCAGCCCCAGACATGGTTCTATCACTCTTCCATGCTGTATTACACTCTGTTATCACACTGCTGTTGATTACAGCTCATTTTTCCACGGTAGGCATATGTGTTGGATACACTTGTATGTTATGTTTATTCTATTCATTTTGGCTGCACGGGCAGGTTTGTCAGTGTTTAAATCAGAACTAACTGTTCCCCGGTTAAAGGCTGCAGCTCCTGGCTGCGTGGTTACCTTCTGCTTTCTCAGACTCCACAAACAATAATTAACACTACCTTCTGTCAGACACAACCCTCAGCCATGGCCCACGTGCTGAGTATACACTCCCATGCGCAGAGTATGCTCTCTCTCTCTCTCTCCCTCTCTCTCTGCCGCTCTCTTACTATCACTCTCACTCAAGCGCTCTCCCATTCTTCTCCCCATTTCCTTCATGTCTCTCTTTGTGTACAGGGAGCACTCAGCCAGTCAGCCAGAGACAGGACCCTTAGTTAAATACTAAACCATACACAGGTGGGACTGAAAAACAACAACAGCTTGAGACAGGACACAGATTTACGATGGCCCAAGGCACTCAGCTGAGAATAGGTCTCCACTAGAAAATGAACAAATTACACAGCAGTCACCCTAACACAAATGCACACTCAAAAGCAATTTGAGAAATTACAGTTGGGAGGTTTCTCTGTGTAGTCTCTGCAGATGAAAAGTAAAGCCTGAGCACATTATGGCTATGCCCTATGAAAGTGTACCTCATCATTTCATCTCAATTTTTCACTTGTCATATCTCATTTACCGGAACAGCTAGCTCTGTTGAAGATATAGAAGCTGCTGTATGAAAGCCAGAGAGGAGTCATTTGATATGGCCAAATCGCCCTGAGCTGCAAAAACCTAGCAATCACTGCATTTGAATGAAAAAAACTGTCAAAAAGCTCCCTTGTCATTGCCCCTCCCAACTTTTGTTTTCTTACAGGAGTCTGACAGCAATAAAGTATGTTCCCTGTACTCCTTCCGGAATAATTCCACTTCCCCACACAAGCCTGAGGAGGGGGCCCGGGAGCGCAGCGACCTGCTGAGCGGATCAGCGTTTGGAACTCCTGAGCGTCGCAAAGGAAGCCTGGCAGACGTGGTGGACACACTGAAGCAGAAGAAGCTGGAGGAGATGACAAAGACAGAGCAAGACGGTATGACTCCCCTGTCCCTGTGTATGTGTGTGTGTGTGTGTGTTTGTGTGGATTGTTTGGGGGCTGGGCAATATGAATGTCTTTTTCCCTAAGAGAACTTACTCTCCCTAAACTTTCCCTCTCTCTTTCTGTAATTTCTAGCTTCCTGTCTGACTGTCTGTCTGCCTCTTTTCTCTTGTATCTCTCTGTCTCATACACACACACACACAAACACAAACACACACACACACACACACACACACACACACACGTAGCCTCACACAAGCTGGGAAGACTGACGCTACAGTCTTTCCAGTTTGTTCTGAACCTCTTCCAGTGTGACAAAGACTGTGTGGCGGAGCACCTCAGCATAAGTGTGGTCTCCTCTCCGTGCCAAGGCAAACTCGTAGACTATAAAACGCATAGTGCTGAGCTGATGCCAGGAACATTACCTCTTTATTTTGCTACACAGAACACTTTTCACTCAGCGCAGTTATTCATCAAAGTTTGCTACCCACAAACAGCTTAAGCCCTTCTGATGGATTTTACCTGTTTCACGTGCCTTAATTAATTCATCTGACTCAACACACGCGGAGCATTTCAGATTTTCCTACTGTAACACGCAGGAGAAAGTCCCTTCTCCCCGATAAGACTGTTAGGTGCGTGTCACATAGCTGCACCCCGTTTCGCCCCGTTCAGCTCCCCAACTCTCCCTCCCACAGCCTGCAGTCTATCAAGAGTACGGCGGAAAAACAAATATTTGAAAGAGCTGCTGAAACACATCCCCCATTCTTAATTAGGGCTGTAGTAATATAACTACATCCAATCAAATGTTAGACCCCCTTGGGAATGCATGTGTCTCATTTAGTGTCTGGGGAGCTCTTAGCTTAAGCACTTCATCAGACGAATAAATTAGACCTCTGTTAGCCTAAAAATAATTTGCCACTTCTTTTTTAAGTGTTCGTTTGGTGATCTTTGTATCAGAGTATCACAGGACTTTAGCTAGATAATTGTTTAGCCCCTATCACTTATAGCCTATCCACATATGGGGATTCTGATTATTTATGGTATATTTTATAAAATAGAATATATAGAACAGTATGACCTTAGTTATCAGAAGAAACTGAGATTAAGACTGAAGTGTTTGGATTATTGAAATACATCCAGATACCCAACTTGAAGTCAAAGCTTATTAAAAACATGAAACATGCTTGTACACATATTACCGAGTGCCCTCTACTGTCTAATTTGGCAAAAGAATGCTGTATACTGGATACTGCTGAATACTGTATAATCGGCAAGCATATATTTTTTTTACATACTGACATTTTTCACTCATTAAGGTTATTAATGGGCTGATTTGGATGTCTGAAGTTTAATAATAAATAAGGTTATGTATACTGTTATCTATACATTTTTATCCCTGGTATGCACACTGATTTTGGCAATTTTTCAAGAAACAAAAAAAACGAACAAAAAAAAACCACACACACACACACATACTTTATGAGTCTCAGTTTCATCCTTTAAATTCACAATAATATGATACGACAGAGACGTTTTACCCCCTCACCTAAGAATATATTTCATGTGTGCCTTGTTTCTGGTGGGGTTGATTTCCAAGGAAAGCTCGTCAGTGCTCTCCGCGGTGAAGGCGGGCGTTATGGTAATGAGCCCCAGCTGGTGAAGGCTGGTTGTTGCAGTAATTTAAATGGTCAAGTGCAGCTTGTAATCCAGGGCCGTATGTTAGCGCAGGGAGGAGAGGGTGCTTTAGAGTGCCATACAGCTGTTTTAATCTCCTGTTAATAATAGAGACTTGGTCTGCCTCATGCCCTGTGCATCACCACCACCAAAATAAACTCCCTTGTTGGAGGAAATTAGTTTCTGAGCAGGGAACACAGAGGAAGACAAGAGGCTCACAAAGTTCAGTATGTTGTCCCTAAGCTGCAGGAACTGAGAGATACTCTGTCCTTGAGAGCACTTGAGGAAGCTTCAGTGGTGATGATCAGTGATTACTGTAAAATGGAGGGAGAGGGATTCTTAGGAACTGCCAAGGGAAAGCTGGTGACCTTTTGCTTTTTTTTTTTTTTCTAGAACTCATAATAATTTGTCTTTGTTTATGGAGAGAGGCACGGTTGGAAACTGAAAAGGACAGGATTAACCTATTACAGAACATACAAGACAGTTGGAAGGGCCTTAATGACGTAGCTAATGTGACACAAAGAGCAGATGAGCTAAATATATCACTTATCTAAGCATGATATTGCAGGACAACTGTTGTGTCTAATTCTGCTGCTTTGGTGCCTGGCTGGTTGGGATCACTGAGGTCCTCAGAGACACTTCACCATCTGCTGCCATTCTTCTCATGGCTCCCCGGTCTGGTCAAGATAGCTCATTGTCCTGATGGACTAAGAATGAAAGTGATGACCTCAGGGGTAGAGGGCATACAAATGGTCTCAGAGGCTGGTATACTCTTTACACAGTACATTACCCATATATGGAATGTGCTGTGGAATCCTGCTTAATTAGGTTTAGTTTTTTATGCTAGTTTCTTTTTCTATGGTATTAGTCCACTGGTATTTTGACACTACTTTCTGTTTGTTTTTATTTCATTATCAATTTGAAACCTGCTTTTGGAAACATTGTATGAACAATAATAATAATATTATTAATAATAATAAGGTTCCAGGTTTGATTAGATATGATTCCCAGCCCTTTCTGTGTGGAGTTTGCATGTTCTCCCCGTGTTCATGTGGGTTTCCTCCGGGTGCTCCCATTTCCTCCCACAATCCAAAGACATGCAAGTCAAGTGGACTGGAGACTCTAATTTGCCCATAGGTGCGAATGTGAGTGCGAGTGTGATTGTCTGTCTATCTATGTTCGTTCTGTGATGGATTGCCGACCTGTCCAGGTTGTGTTTCCCTGCGTTCTGCCCAATGTATGCTGGGATACGCTCCAGCCTCCCATGACCCTAAGTAGGAATAAGTGGGTAAAGGCAATGAATGAATAATGATAATAATACCACTACTTCTACTACTTGCACATGTCTATTCTGTTATCCTTCAATTAAAATTCATGGCCATTTCTTTATTTCTTCATTTCTTCATTTCTTTACTGGACCAAGATGCATTATGTATCTGAACAATAGTGGTGATGCTCAGTACTGTAGCCACCATCCCTCCATCCTTCTATCCCTATATCTTTGTACCCTTTCACCCCCTCTATCTCTCCACCCTTCCTCTCCATTGCTGGTCCTTAAAGTGCTTTAAGTGCTTGTGACTGTGCTAATGAATGAAAATGTCCTCCCAGCAGCGAGCACCGCATTTAGCTGAATAGTCACCTTTGCTGTAAAAGCTCTATTAGGCCCAGTTGCCAGCAGGGCTAACGATTGTGCCCCATGTTTATTTACTAGGTATTGTAAATGCATTATTTATGGATAAGTCTCCAGACAGCACTTGTCAAGAGTTAAAAATGTCAGCATAAAGTATTAGGGGAAAAAGAAAAATAGCCACCATTATAAAAACCCAAGGTGACCTTGATTTGATTCACATGCAATTAGAACAGCTTTATATAATGCACTAAAGTATGAATCAATACTGTGCAAGTCAACACAGAAATACTTTGTGTGTTGACTCTTTATGATCGTCCCCAAGACAAGGACGGGTAATTGAGTTTGAGCTTCGTGTCTTAGCTTTTAGGGATTTTCCTTTGGGCTCAGTAGCTACTTGTTGAGTCCTTGCCAGCACAACCAGCATTGAATTTGATTTGCATGCAGTTATGATTTTCCTTTTTTTCATCTTTGTCTCTATTGGTCTGCTGAGGCCAAGGCAGTATTACTCTTGCTTGTTAGCCTGCTGAGTACAATGCAATTTCTCAGTAGGAAGGCATGTAGAAAAAACAAATTAAAAAAAACAAAACAGAGCATTGGATGCCCTCAGTGCAATGATATGATTATTAAAAATTAAATCTATTTACAGTAATTTACTCTCTCTCTGTGAGCAACACACATGCACAAGTGCATACATACACACACACACACACACGTGCGCACACACACACACACACACACACACACACACACATACACACACACATACACACAACAATTGGGGTCCCCTCATTGATTGGGCATCAGCAGTCACCATGCTTTGCCAATTCCAGTCAGCGGTCCAGTATTGCAGGAGTTCTGGCTGCTGGTAAAAGCTTGTTATCTTCTAATCCATGCTTCGACCCCAAGCTAGACTGAATTACATCATTATATATAACAGACAGAAATTATGGCATGAGGGAGCAGACTTGTTGCCACTAGCCAGGAAGGGACATCAGGCTTGAAACATGCTGCATAAGCACGCCTGTTCTCCTTGCCATGTTCAGGTTTCTTGCTGGTCAAGTAAATCTTTCTAGACTAGTGCACTATTCTTGGCTACACCAGCCAGAGTATCCAGCATCACAATATACAGCGGGTCTCATTTCCTTGAAGACTGTTGAGAAAGCAGTGCTGCATGTGATCCAGGGCTGTCCAGCCTGTGAACAGGTGTGGTCTCTTTCTGACAGAGACATGTGACCCTCGCTGACCTGAAACATGTGACGCGGTGAACAGTTGTTAAAGTGACAAAGCGTGGACTTTTCCCTTAGGCTATAATCTAATCTGTTTTCATCTGAGAGAGGGTCAGACAGACAGACAGACAGACAGACAGACAGATAAGCAGACAGATCGAGAGACAGACAAAGAAAGAGGATGCCCTTCCCCAAGACTAAAGCTTCTCTACACCAGTTAGAGTGGATACAGTAGATGCCCCTGCAGAATAGTCGACACCTGGAGCCCATCGACTGAGTCATGGCTAATTACCTTAGCAAAGGGGAGCCATACTGCCATTTTCAGCCAAGCCTCAACCCCTTTTTTTTATCTTAGGTAAAGGGATATTTAAAGACTACTCAGACTACAGTTCCCTCACTGCAGTGGCAGCTAGGTGACCTACCCATTGCTCGTGACACTTAAACAGCAAAACATGTGAACTAATTGTGTTTTCTGGCATATGACTGTATGTGTGTATGTGTTACTACATAAATAGCATCTCTTTCCCGCTCACATTCTCTCTCTCTCCCTCCCTCTCTGCCTTTATCACCTCCTCCCCTATTTGTAAGTGTAATCCCTCTGGCCAGGTTGTGTATTATCACAGTATAATGACTCTGTGCAGTAGGTTGAGTGTGGTCAGCGTGTAGTGATCAGCATTGTGTGCGTAGCCCCAGGTCATTATCCTCTATTATGCCAGGCCACGTAATGAGATTCAGGGATGGGTGAAAGCTTTGGAAGAGAATAGGATCAGCTGTAAGCCTTTGGTCTGATTAACACTGATGAACTCTTGACTCTGTTGTAGCACTGTCCCCTGTCAGTGTCACAGCCCCTGCTTACTCTGCATGGAAGTGCACAGGAAATTGTCTGCAGGTGCTTGATAGCGCTACTGGATTTATTTTTGGAAAATATAGTAGTGTTTTATGAGTACTTACAGGTAATTTAAAAAAGAAGATCATTTTGAAAGGTTTTTTAAATGCAACTATTTTAATGTATTGTTTGTACTACATTTATGTAAGGTACGCAATTTTATTATTTAATTATTATAATTGTTTGGTGTTTGGGTGTTTTTTAATATTACACCATGTATAATGCAATATGTATTCTATATTATACAAAGACCCCATCCCCCAAACACACCCATGCATTTTCTCCCCTCCTTTTTTAGTTCCCTGCCTTCTTCCCTCTACTCTCATCCCAGCTGCCATGTCATCTGGTTCTGCTTTATCCCACCTAATTAATAGGAATCTTTGTTATAATGATCTGAGCATGAGCCTCTGACTCCATGCATATGCAATGAGGGCTGGAGATCCAGTTGCCTGTCTAATGCACTGGTTGAGGCGTCTTTAAAACACATAGCTCTGCCCTTCTTCTAGGTGTAGCCCTCCTACTGGAAAATGTTGTCCAGTATCCTCCTGGCTGTGCGCAGATTGGCCAAACATCAGTCAACCAGCAGCTTCTCTCCCCTTGCTTCTCCTGTGACCCATGTTCCCACCGTCCTTTAATAATCTGTTGTCTATTCTGTCTATATGATTTCAACAAGCTACTTATCTTGATGCAAGTAGTCTATTTGATCAAATAGCTGGTATGGCTGTGTGTGTGTGTTCATGTCTGTGTGTCTCTGTGTGTTTGTGTGTTCTTGCTTGCATCTGCGCGCATGTGTGTATGTATGTCTGAGGGCGCCTTCCTATGTCTGTGTGTGTGTGTGTGTGCGAGTGTGTGTGTGTGTGTGTGTGTGTGTGTGTGTTCTTTCTTGGCCTGTGGCGTGGTGTGCCAGCCCAGCGGAGCAGTGCTCTGGTCTGTCACTTTTGTTTGAATAGGTAATGTAGATCTGTTCAGGCTGAAGAGACATGAGCTGGAATCGCTTGTTAGGACACATGATCAAAAGCGGCTCTCTGCTCTCTGCCAATCAACCCTCTTGTCACCCTGTGAAGCAGACGTTAAATAGATTTTTCGGCTGTACGCCGCGGGCAGCCTGCCAGCCTGACATGTGAACTTTAACAAAAAGATACCCGGCCCGTCACTCCTCCCTTCCTCTCTCAATCTCGCTTTCCCCTCCTCTCCTCTTCCTTCTTCTCCTGCTCTGCTTCTTCTCTATCTTTCTTTTTTCTCTCTCTCTCTACAGCACGGCTCCCCCCTCTGTTTTTCTCTCCCCCCGTCCTTGCTCCCCCTTGCCCTCTTCACACCCTCACCTTTTCCCTCCTCTTATGGTCTTTTTCTCCCACCCCATCTCTCTCTCCTGTGACAAAGTTGCTCCTCTGCCAGGCTGAGATCAGAGCCCAGGGCTAAATGGAATGGCTGTGTGTGGGGAATAGGGAGCAGAGAGTGCCTGGTCCACTGCTGAATTATGTATTTACTATCTGCTCCAAAACAGAGCCCTCACATAACACAGGCGCTACCCTGTCGGAGTTGACGGAGGCAGACACAGGTTTCACGTTACAGTAGCAAACATATAGAGTTTGTTGCTCCGTTCAAAACGGGAACCCTTTCTGCTCTCTCGGTCATTCAGATGACAAAACAAGCAGCTGCTTCTTCAATGTGCCATTCTTTGCATTCAAGATCACCTTCCCCAGTTCTCATATTCCGATTAGTCAACAGTAGCAACTGCTGTGGAGCATTCCAGGGGCCATCTTCCCGGGTTTCAGCTGTTGAGTGTGTCCCCCTGCACCCAGGCAGCACAACGCTCCCATTGTGATCCTGGCTCACTAGCTGCACAGGAACCCCTTGATAGGAGGAAACGGGTGTCTTGGAGAGACAAATCACAGCCAGGCTTGCACAGAGGCTTGTTTGTCTTTACACACGCACCCCCACACACACACACGCACTGGTCGTAGGTATGTCTCAACTGCATCTAAAATGAGCTGCATATAAATTGAGTCAATGACATCATTGGTTGATCAGTTGCGGTCTGTTATTGGTTGGGGATGTCCTCAAACATTCTATTTTCTATTATTAAAAACAATAGCTCTGTATCTTTGTGGCTGTATGCATGTGATTACATCAGCAGCAGTTTGTAATGGCCTGACTGTTTTATGTGACACCGCAGTATTTGGAGGGGCACAGAGAGGGTGAAACGCTGACACATAAGAAGGCAGAAGCCATTAATGCTACTAAATTTGTCATTGTGCTGTGGAGCCCAGAATCAAAATAGCAGCCTCCTATATGCAGATGAAAGGAGCATGAACAGGGACAGATATGGACAGACTTTATGTAATCAGGATGGCGGAGGTAGGTGGGCTGAGGCGGTCAGAAATGGGTAGAACAGAGGCTATTTTACAATGGGATGGTGGCAGGGGGGCGCATGTGTGCGGCTGTGTGTGTGTGTGTGTGTGTGTGTGTGTGTGTGTGTGTGTGTGTGTGTGTGTGTGTGTGAATGCGTGCAGTGGGGTTACACTGGGAGACTTGTAGTGTGCCAGCTCAGTATCACTGTCCTAGCTCTGGCATTCAGCTCCCAGGCATTCTCCACACATAACTTGACAAAAGAGCTGGTGTCATCTGACCAAGGATCAAAATAGTGTCAGTGTAACTCACACCCTGGGCACAGACGGCCTCTGTGGCCTGCTAATGATTTCAGAGCACATTGCAGGCTTGTTCTATAAGACAGAGGTACGTCAGCCATCCAGCTAAGAGATCCGCCTTGACACAAGCAAACATGACAACTAACGTAGATGCAGCCTATTAGCATATTTGCATTGTTTTCCCACCTAACAGCAAGCATGAATGTTTTACACACAACTTTGATGGGTTGCCTCTTGAACAAAGAGACTATTTAATCACAAGTGATGAAACAGATGTTTCCTCCCACTCATGCCTTTTCTTTCTCCTTGTTCAATAACATTATAATTATACATGTGCCAGGAGATGAGATGAGGATGTCAGAAGAAACGAATAGAAATTTGTTTTATTGCACTGCAAAGCCTGAGTGCCAATGATTATAATTATTCGACGAACGCCATCTCTCTTTCGGAGTGCCCCCAGTTTAATTTTAAGTCTGCACCGGTCGAGTGGTTAATATGCTTTAAGACCCTGTCATCTATTTCATATCATGAAGTTCCAATGATGGGTTAAAGTTATGAGTTGGGATTAGGATTAATGATTTGCTGGGGTGGTTTTTATTGTAACTCTTGTATCACTTAGCATAATATTGCAATTAGCAATTTGGGTAGCGAGACACTATACAATCATTCCTTCACCTCCTTCACTGCACCCCATCTTCCTCCATCGTTTTTTCTTTTTCTTTCTCTGGGTGGCACTTTGCTTGACAAAGCCTATACTGTAAGCCTGTTGTTAGCTTCCCCAGTGTGAGCTGGACCAATGAGCTCAGTCACACATGAGAAGTGAATTTCTCCATCCTTGCCCAGCAGGTCTCAGTCCGTATGGCTCTGTATCCCACAGAAAGGGAGCGGGCTGATTGAAAAGAAAAATACGGCTTCTATTGTTGCTGAACCATTCTTGAACAATAGTGCATTGAGGCGCTTCGCTGTGGGCCAATGAAGGGGGACTTTCTAGAAGTTGGAATGCTTAACCTTTAGAAGTGCTATGGTTACTTCATCATCTCTTTCTCAACTGGCCAGGCAGGAATCAGAGATTGCTATTGAATAGTATTGTGTGGAAGCTACTGAAATAGTATGGAAATTGAATACAAAAAAAACTAATAGTTAATTATTACTTTGCTAATGAGTATTATTTGCTCAGTAATTGCATTAACCAATTGATCATAACGTCAGTTCTGGTATCATGATACAATTTGAGATTCTCAGATGACTGCAAACAGATTTCTGTTAATTATTTAGTGATGGAAGTTGAAACTTTTGAACAATAAGGACTGTTCCTTAACTGAAAATGACTTTGTTTGTCTTTGCATGCTCTGCACTATGGCTCAGAGAATGGAGGACATAATCTAAAAATAGTGACCTTTGGACTTGCTATCCAGCGAGCAATGTGTGTGCATCCTGAACTCTGGCATCTTAGTAAACAGAGCCGGCTGCAGGATTCGATAAACAGCTTTAATTGCTGTTTGAAACGGAGAATGCCAAACTGCAGAAGTAAAAATTAATTACCCCCTTACTGCAAGTTTTGATTTTCCATTTTTTTCTCCCAAATTGTCATTTACTTTTATTTAAACTGAAATTAGAATGTAGTATACAGTAAGAGATTATTCACTGGAAAGCCCCCCCCCCCCCCCCCCCCCCCATCCTCCCTCCCCCAACACGCACACACACACACACAAAGATACACACACACACACTTTAAAGAAATTCAACACATTTACATTATGCACGGCTATTACCCAAAGTATATTACGTCCTGCTTATTCTTGTAATATGTGATTCTTTTTATATCGCATCTTATGGTTCAATCTCTGAGGCACATCGTAGTTGCCCAGCGTTTATGATGAAATAAAGTTTGCGTGTCTATACCAGACACTTGGCTTCACTGCAGATTTTAATGCATTCATGTGGATCCTATTAGTCTCTTTTTGTCCTTGTAGAGTCAGACACCCATTAATTTAGTAAATCACACTGAACAGCCATGATCACAGTACTCCACGTTTTCTTCACACTTCTATTAATTTAACATAGATGAATAAATGTGAATGTTTTGGAGCATTGATTAGCAGGCGAGTTTATATCTGACAGTTAAATTGCAGGGTACCTAACAAAAAATCTCTCCAATGCAAGGTACCCAGTAATTTAATTTTTGTGTGAAATTATTATAATTTATTACAGTGTGTGGACCCTAATGATTACCGACATCAAATGGAAATTATAAATTGAAATTAAGTCCACATATTTCTCCTGTAATGTTCATCTTCACAAGTGTTGAACCCCTCATCAGCACTGGCTGAGATTCCAGAAGTAGTGTGTACTTTTCTTTCTAGTAAGCCTAATGCTGAACACACACACGCACACCTACATGCTGCACATGCACACGCACATACACGCACACACACACACACACACAAGCACTATGTCTCTCTCTCCCTCCCTCACTGTCTCACTCTCTTGCTCTATCACAGTTATAAAATAAATTAACCAATGTAGCACTTGGGATAATTTTTTCAAGGCACTTTACTGTATAAGAGGGTGCTAATTATTAAAAATCATATACAGTCGTATTAAAAAACATATTATGAGGTTGAAATAAATTAAGTGTCTGTCGTGTTTTATCTTGCTCCATCTTAATAAAGGTTTCAGTTCTTTTTGACCTTCTCTGATTCTGTCTTTTAACATTTACTTTTTGGCCTCCTTTTTTTTTTTTTCAAATTAAATTGGTGATTGTTTTTTCCTGTTGAATTTACAGTGAATTGTATGGACAGTCTTGTTCAAAAGACTCCCTCTGCTGCCTGAATAGGGACTTTAGAGCAAAGGAGAGAGGAGAGGGAACGAAAAGTTCATTTTGCTATCCAAGCATTTAATGGTCCTAGTTCTTAAAAGTGACCTTGTGGGGTAGAGAGTGGAGCAGCACAGCAGCTCCTTCCAGCTGCACACATGGCATCCATCGGGGGCACAATCACGCACAGTCCCAACACCTCAGGCTCGGACATATGTTGAGTTTTATTTCATTCTTCTGACATTAATCCTATTCACCAGCTGTTCTGCCAGCTGCCACTCTCCGGCTTAAGGGGAGATTGCAGTTTTGGGGGCTCTGAGTACTGGTTTATCTTGGCTCCTCATCTCCTCCTCGCGAAGTTTTGATTGGATTTTTTTTTTCTTGCCCTCCCTCTTCCTACTTCCAGGTTCCTTGAGTTGCATACTTCCACGCTATCTTTCTTTTTCTTACAACTTCTTAGCTGTTGTTTTTCCCCTCTCTCATTTGTGTAGATAAGAAGGGGGTTACTGCATTTTGAGTCTGAGTCCGAGCTTTTTTCTGGCCCATGGCCTCAAGAAGGCCTACTAGTCTGGCATAGTGTGTCTTCAACATGTATTTATAATTCAAACACAGGATCTTTCACATAGACACTGCTATCCCATAACAGTACAGAGGCCTGCTCCCAGGAAGCAAGGTAGCTGGCACTGCCCAGAGTATAGTGGCACTGCTCAGCATGCAGCTCACCAGCCGGCCTCTTGTCTCTCTGAATGTCTTTCGCTTTTTCTCTCAACAAAGGATTTGTAAGGAATCACAGTGTTGAAATTTTCTCACATTACAATCATCTAGCAGCATTTCCTTAGGATTAGCCTGGACATGGCCTCAGCCTGTACAGTTATGATTATTGACATATTGGGTCTGACATATTTCACATTTATGTGCATTGTCTGGAAGCATATCCAAGTGTTCTCAATGTCATTTCTGCTGAAGTACGGCCGAGCGGTCTGCGAGCAAGGGCCGCAATGAATTGATCATTGCTCACTGCTCACTTTAATAATTCAAGCCTGATTGCCACAGAGTGCCGCAGTAAAATGGATTGGGAGAGGTCACATGCTGCTCAGCTCAGGAGGTGAAGCCTCTTGGGGACGGTTAATTCATATATGCTTGATAGACACGTGTCCTATTTAGAGAGGTCAGGGTGCTGTGTGTGTATACGGCTTCTCAGAATGGCCGGGTCAACACTGTAGGATTAGCACCTTGGTCAGATAAAGGCAAGGCAGGGGGAGAAGCACCTGGTCACATAGGCCATCAAGTCTAGCTCTTTCACTGAATATAGTTAAAATAGTCCTAAAGTTACAGGCATATGTTTATGTTTCCTACTTGAAACCTTTTCTCACACAGTGTGTAATAGATTGGGCTTAATGCGTCCAGGTATGCCTTGTGGCGTTCGGGTCTTTCTTTGTCTATGAAGGACTTAACAACAACATCATCTAATTGCAAAAAGCCATTGTTAATATGATAACTACAGGGAACAGAATTATATTTGCAGGGAGCAACCAGGAAATTTTCAGTCAAACATCAAAGAAACGGACCAGACAGAAGAAATAACAAATTGAATTGAATTTGTTCCTTGGATGCAAACTATGGTAATTAACTGCTGTGTACTGTGAGTGCTGGTCCAAAATCAACTCATTTAGTTAAGTTTCCACAAACCTAACTCAATCTTCTGCAAATGAAAAGACCTTGATCGTATCTGGAAAACCTTCTATTGACCATTGACCTCTTCCAGAGACTAGCAACTGACCACTCCGCTTCATGCAAGCAGGCTCGCAGACAGGCAGGAAAAGGAGGTCAGTAAGGTAGAGGGAAGGAAGGAAGGAATCGAGGAAGGAGGGGAGTAATCGAGGGAGGAAGGAAAGAAAGAAAGAAGGAAGTATCAGAGCAGAAGAAATCTGTCCTCTGTCACACCCTCAGATGAAGAAGATCTCACCCAGGTTACTTATATTTATAGCAACTGTTTACAAGGCCAAATGGCTCTTACAGGAGAGTCTAACAGGTGTCTAACAGAGATGTTCACCAAGTGGAATAATGAGTAGTATTAGGTGTCAATTAAAGCAAGCCCGCCACGAGGTGCAGGTGCTGCACAATGCACTGACATGTCTCAAGGAGCTGGACCTCTTCATCCATGCATGCCAGCACTAGCAATTACATATTAAAAAGCTGGAATTATTTAACTGCACCAAAAAAGTCCTCTGGAAATGATAGAGGTTATTAAAACTGTTGACAAGGAGGAAAGGTAATTGCCTGAAAATGAGCGACAACGTACTGTTGTGCTCAGAATGTTGTGTTTTTTTTCCCCAGCTCCCTCTTTAGCGTTTGCATTGTGCAGCATCACCCGGGTGTGTAACCTATTGCGTTCCGATTGCTCCCTTGCAATTAGTGCCCTTTTTGTCCTCACTTCAATAACGCCATGATTATGGAGACTTCAGGAGTATTTGCAGCATCCAACAGCTGTTGTCTCAGGGACTACCGGCTGAATGACAAAACATGTTTTCTCTCTGCATTTCACTTCCCTGCCTGCCTCTTGTAATTATTATGTTTTATTTGGTGTGATGATGGGGTCTTGTTTTTAGTGTCTCTGTGATTAAGATATTCAAAGGACTCCTTGGAGTGTGTCACAGTCATTTTCTTTTTTATCAATCTCGACTTTTGATTTGTTTTCCGTGCAGAGCAGAGTGGATGGGAAATTAGACTTCAGCTTATCATTGTCTGACTGAGATTCTGTCAGTTTTGTCCCTGAGAGATAGACATTTATCCCTGAATTAAAGAAACATACTGCATAACATTGAATAGGAGAATTCAATTAAACGGAAGAGCTTTTTGAGCTGCTGATGACATTCAATTCAATTTCAATTTCAGTTCAATTTTTTTAAGAACTTGGACGAATACTTTTTACATGCGGAATCGTGGGATGAGCTGTAAATATAATGAAGTAATTAAAAAGCTCCCCACTAATTTCATATAGAGGAGTGATCACTGGCTTATTTAGGACTATATCTGCCAAGTCAAAACACTGCAATGAAAAGTGATTTATGCTGTTTTCAAATCAAGGGGAAATAGACATTGCACAATCCGTTGCTTACTTCACTACACCTTTTAGTTGGCAGGCTCGACAGACTGTCTATCTAGGCTACACTAAACAACAACATGTACATAGTAACTATATTTCCTGACAAGATCTCAAAGCACAGTTTGTCACACATTTATTTACCAAAATATTCACGAACAATACATGTTGGGCATCACATTAGGCAAACATTTCTGTCACACATATGTGTCATCATTTATAATTTCTGCACACTAAAAAGCCTCAAACCTGTCTCCACTTTCTATGGCCCTGGATATTTTCTTCAAATCACTAAGTAATGTTTGCTTATTTTATAATTACCTGTTTGGTTGAAACCAGCAAATGTCTGCATTTTTTTCTGAGCGTATCCTACTCAAGTCTACAGTGTAGAATACTGAAGTAAGGTTGTCAAAAGAAATCATGGGTAGTTACAGGTTATAAGTTTGGACTTGTTGTGAGTTGAGGAAAGGGTTAAGTCCACAACAAATAGAGAGCAATTATCTTCATTACTTAAACATCCTCTGTCATCATAAACTTCAGCAGATTTATGTCCTCCTATTTGTCTTGAAAGCTTTTGAAAGTGCTAAAATGATAATTCTTAGTTGTGATTTCAATGTCAGCTCAGTTAATTTTCAGATTGCCTTTATTTGCTTTAGTTTAGCTTTTGTTTTTCAAAATGTTTTTCTTTCTTTAAGTGTTTATCCTATATAGTTTTAATTAGTATTTGGTATTTTTTATGTATTGTGCAAAATGAAATCTAGGTAGCAACTATTTTATGTGCCTAATATTCCAAAAGAAATGCAAAAATTCACAATGTTGGAGAACTCATTTAGGCCTATATTTAATACAGTATGTAGATGTGAAGCTTATTTCTAGGTCTTAATAAAAAATAGTTCTTAATAAATTGAGAGTAATACCAACTTATTATTCCTCTCAATTTAACTTTGACCAAATGATTTACACAGAAAATAATTAGTGATTTTTATTTCATTTCAATTACTTTCAGAATAAGAGATTATAGTTTCACTTTACTTTCATTTTTTGACATTCTTCAGTTTTGTTATTGGAGTTTACTGATATTTTTTCTGATGCCCAGTTTTAGTGTCTATTTTGGTTATAGTTGACTATAATTAAACTACAACTAATTGTACAAAGTGTGCTCCAACACAGGAATAATTCAAGCTAAAAGCTTACTTAGAGACTCCAAACCCCATTTCCTCTGTGCCTGGGCCCCTTGCAGGCAACAGCATCTTTTCCCCATTTGCCTCATTCCCCGTTCGCCTCATTTTATAAGGCCTCTGCGTTCTGAGGAGGAAATTATTTATATGGCCAGTGTCAGTTGATCATTGATTTGGTAATTACACGTTTCCCCTTGAGGCTGGGACGACTGATATACAAGGCCGATGGTAAAGGGGAGGTCTTTAGTCTGTTAGCCGTGACTTATGACTACTTTGACTCTCCTAGATAGCCCTCTTTTCTCTGCCAATGGCTTTTCAACACAACAAACACTCAAACACAAGTATCATCTTTCTCCAGGGAGAACAGCGCGCACAGTGAGACCCAGAAGGTGGTGGCAGACAGTTGAAACAATTTCATTGCAGACAACACAGACTGTAACAAAACACTAACACATGATTTTTGTGTTGAGACAGTCAGTCTTTTGAAACACGATCTGTTTTGTTGCATCAACAAATTTAATAGATTGATAGATAGAAGAAACTGGTTTATCTTAAATAAGGAAAGATTGCCTTTTTGCCCAAGCAGGGTCAGTTCTGGTATTTGATAACTTAAATATACACTGAACTTCAGATCTCAATGCCAATCTAGGGAGCCATTTGAAAATTAGATAAATGTATCATGCATCTTTTTCTCTTTCCTTTTTTTAATGGCCAATTCAATTCCAAAGTGGCCAGATTTGATTTGTTTGTGAATGTATTTGTTTGCCTATTCTGTGTTCCTCTCAGTGATCTGAGCTTATCTACGGCTTCCGATGATCGCTTGACTGAACCGCTCTGTTTAGGGCAGCAATAAAAGCATAAATTTGCAAACAACTTTCTTCTCGCTTTGCCCCACAAGCACAGGCATTTATAGCCAACTAGCACTCAATTTAATAAATGTTTTACAATATGAACAATAAAATGTGCATCTTATGAGTTGTTGCTTTGAAATGTCAGGGAGAGAAAGATAGACAACAAGAGTGAGGGCATGTGAAAAAAAAAATGAGACAGACAGACAGATAGACAAAGAGACAGAGATCATGTCTATGTTTTCCTTTAAGAGAGGCTGGAGTCTGCCGGTGTCAGGAAAGATTGTCAGTGGAAACCTGCCTCTTAGTTCCACTATTGTGGTTTGTGCTGAACATGATATTCTGGCAGCAATGACTGCCAGGGGCTGAAAGCAGTGTTTATATCACACATCAACCTAGAAACATTCCCTTGTTCAGATTTATGAGGATCATTAGCTTTGTTTTTAATACAGTGAAAGAACTGTAGCCTAATCTAGCCAATTCATCTAGGCTCTAGGTGTCTCAATCCCTGCGCCTGCTCACCCACATCAATAAGATCATAGAACACCTGCACAGACAAGCTCTATACCAGAGATTACAGTGCCGATAGCAGATAAACATATTGAAGTTGGCAGTATCAAATCACTGGTGACTGTCCACTTTCTTCTGAGTGCCACTTGGAAACTCTCAAGAAACTTGGGAAAGGATTCAGGGCATTTTTCCAGCTATACAGCACCAGCCCAAGAGAGAAGACAATGAGACCCAGACAGGCTTAGGGGTCCAGAAACCATTCCCCTCTCAATGGGAACACGTCTTGGACACATATTCCAGTAGTTTTGTCTTGTATGTTGCTATCTGTGCTAGCTGCAGAGTGGAGGGGGTCTGTGCCAGGCATGGGTCCATAGGGGCCATTGGAATCACTGGGGCTGGAGGAAGTTGGTCTGGGTCCAGTGGGGCGATCTGGGCTTGGTGACAAGCCAAGCTGTCTACTGCAGGGACGCTGGGAAAATGTAAATAAGAGCCTGATAAGGGCTATTGTTTTCATTCCATTCTCATCCCGGCTGAATGGCCTGCTCCCCAGCCACAGAGCATTTTATCTCGAGAGGGGGAGGGAAAGACAGAGAGAGGGGGTGTAAGAGATTTAAGAGCCCCCATAGGAAAATAAAAATAAACTCGCTGGACTCTTCTCCTCTCTTGTTTAAACTAATTCCCCAGTATGTAATGTCCTACTTTAAGTGGAGGAGAGCAACAAACTCTTCTTGACATTTGTAATTCCAGAATTTTGACTTCATACTGTTTTTAATAATTGTGCTTGCCTTTCCCCTGCAAACATACCAACATAAGATATCCAGTGAGACCAGCAAAGTGCGGGTCTTTCATTTGAAATAATTCGTTAGTCTTTGGTGAACACAGTGTGGCTCAATTTCTGACATTCTCTGTGTCATAATCTGACAGTAATTATTATTTTGATATTAACCAGTGTTTCCATTGGCATATATAATGTCTCCGGAGAAGACAGACAGGAATTTTAGAAACTGAAATAGCATTCCTACTATCAATCTAAATTCTTCTGAAAAATAGGCTGCAGAAGGGTGCTTTGAAACAAGCCAGACATCTGACTCATTTACTGTTTTCTTCAAGCGCGCCTGCGCAAAATTACACTGCTTTTCACCAAATCCATTTTGGGTTGCCTGTTTTGTCCGTGCTGTTAGAACATTGAAAGGTGTTTGAGAGTTATTTTATAGACTAATCCAGGTCATTATTCACCTCTCCCAGGTGGAAGGCAGGGAGGACAGCGGTGCATTCCAGCTGTAGTCTCTCCTGTTGGAGGACTTGGCAGGTCGTGTCTGGCCCAGTAGAGGGGATGGAGAAGTGAGGGAGCGGCAACACTCCTGGGAGGGAGGTGGAAGGGAGGGGGAGGACTGGAGTAGAATGGAAGCTGGCACCACATTATCTCCAACAGTTGGTGCATTCCTTAATGATCAAGTGCTGGAGCAGCATCTGTGATGAAAGTGTGTGTGTGTGTGTGTGTGTGTGAGAGAGAGAGAGAGAGAGAGAGAGAGAGAGAGAGAGAGAGAGAGAGAGAGAGAGAGAGAGAGGGAGAGAGAGAGAGAGAGAGAGAGAGAGAGAGCATATGTGTGTATATTAACATATGCTCACTGTGTTTGTTTAGTTCATTTTCACATCACTAAAAGTAAGCCTTTTCTGTGCTTAAGGGGAGAAGATGTCATGCACTGTTGTTGATCTGTCTGTCTCAGGATTATTTTCTGAAGGGAGTGTGTTGTTCCAGGAGAGGAAGCTCTCTCACCCAGGGGTGAGGTGAAGGGAAGAAGAGCTGAGCTTTGTTACTCCCCCTGCCCTCAGCCCCTGTCTAAAGATCTGTGATCTTTGTGCCAGGCAGGGAGTTAAAAAACACACACACGCACACACATAACACACACACACACGCAGCAACACACAGCATTTTCCCTCTCCCTCTCTCAGGGTCAAGGGGACAAACTGTGAGTTGGGAATTGGAAAGTCAATAAAGCAGAAGTAATGTTATAATGACCCTGAGCTGGAGATGTCCTGTCGACCCCCACCACATCGGAGGAAGTGGACAATCAAACAAAATGGCCACTCTGCTTGATCTCTCTGAAAGCCATCCTAAAACAGGGGCACAAGAACCACCGACCCCCCATTACTCCCAGTTCCTCTGAAGTCAATGTGTTTGTCAGAGGGAGCTATGGTGTTTGGTTTGAGGAAGTGGAGGCCAAGAGATGTTACAGGGGGATAAAAGGAACCAACGCTTGTATACATTCTAAACTGTGTAAATCTCCTCTCTGTTTGATGTCAGGGATAATAATGGCAGAACAGGAACCATTCACAGTATTGCATGTGACAGGCCCTTCTCCGATAGGAGCGTTTTAGACTGCATGCACATGACGACTACATCAACCTGAGGAAAAACCACTTCCTTGAAATCATCCAGAACACTAATGTGCTTATGAATTGTGCCCTTTTGTTGCCAGCACTGTGTTCACAAATGAGCCATTGTCAGATAAGTGGTTGGATCATTCTTTATGGTGCCATAGGGCTTTCTGGTAATGGCAAGTGTGTCTGCTTTGGTTTTTCCCTTTTGCCCCATTATAGAGGGAACAAATACAGTTTTATAAATAATATCATCCTCAGGCACTGTGTCAAACCTGAGGACAATTTCTTTACGAAGAAGTAGCAAATGTGTAGATAGCAAGAAATCAGCAGTTGTTTTACATAGACTCATTGTTCTGAAAATCTTCTTATACATTACTATCATTTGAACCCTGGGAGTAGGGTTGTGCAGCATTACTGTATGTTTAGTCATACTCTAGCTCTTGTTTGAGTCTCATCAGGACAGCAGCAGTATAAAGCCCTGCCTGCCTGGACCCTGCACTGCTGCTGTCTTGGTCTGGTTAGGATTGGGTGCAGTTTGCTGAGGAGACAGTGGCTCAAGGTGGAGGGGTGGAGGTTTGCTGGTGCTGGTGGTGTTTGATGGGAACAGGCTGACCCCTAAGCAGCGCGGGGATGGTGGAGGCCCGGGTCAGTCGGCCCAGTGTGTTCTTTATCAGCCACCCCAGCGACAGCATGGCAGATTACAGCCATTCCTCCACTGATTCATTGTCTGCTGGACAAATGTTAATTGTTTTCATCATTGGCAGCTATGTGAACGCTCGGACATACCCAGTCTCACTCCTTACCTCCCCCTTAATGTCTGTCTCTGCCCTTATGCTATCCCCACAATGTCTGCCTCCCTCCTCACTCCACCCTCAACCCATCTCTCACTTGTCAGGCTGAGTCCTTTCCTTTAATGTTACTTTAACATTACTTGCAACAGTACCTATCTTTTACTCTTACATTCTTTAATATACACTTTCTTTCTTACTTTCTTTAATAATGTAAGTACATAGATTTAGAGATTCATAACATCCATGAAATATTGGAGAAACTATAATATGATTGTGGAAATCAAATACACAATATCCCTTATTCCTTTAATCACAGAAACCATAGTAAACTCAAAACAGAGGCTCACTGAATTTATTTTCCTTGTCCTTGTTTTTCAGAGTCCTCATGCATGGAGAAACTTCTGTCTAAAGATTGGAAAGAGAAGATGGAGAGGCTCAACACCAGTGAACTCCTGGGGGAAGTAAAAGGTAGGGACGCCATGGCTGCACCAAACCACAGAGCTTTACCTCACAACACAGCCTTGAATCATGTTAACAAGTCGCTCATTCCTATCAGACATACATAATCTATGTATAATCTCAGAAACAGCCTTGTACTCTGAAATAAAACAAAGGCCTTTGGCTGCCCTCCTCCATTCATTTCTCTCCTCCCTTATCTTTTTGCTGGAATGCCCCGGTCTGTCCAAAGCGCTGTCTTCGAAATTCCAGCCCATTTAAACCCATTCTAAGGTTTTCTGCGCTTGTCAGTGGTTTACTGTTTTAGACAATTGTTGTCCCTTCACATGACCTGAGACGAGCTACACACTGGCTCTGACTCACGTAGTGTGTTCATGCCGCTCCGGTGATTGTTGAACACAGCTTGAGAGCCAAAGTGTGCTTGATGTAAACAGAGCATGGCGGAGATGAGAAGAGAGTAGCGGTGAGGAGAGGGTGCGGAGATGCACAGAGTCTTCTCATTCAACGAGCCCACAGCTGAGTGGAATGTCTCGACTCTGGCGGTGAACGCCCTGTGCGGCGTATCGAGAGCAGCACGGTGAAGCGCAGCTCAGCACTCCCCCAAAATCTGTGTTTATGACAGGGGGAAGGTGGGCCTAGGATGGGCTGGGCTGCTGCCTCAGTCCTTAGCACTGACTGTTACTGAGAGCTTGAGTGTTTATACAGCGCGGGACAGCACAATACCAGCTGGCTGATAACACCAGGCTGTCACCGGCTCCTGCGCTCTCCTGCGGTGATTCCCTCCATCACTCTACTTCCTATCTCTCATACTAAGTCCACAATACTAAGTCCATGTATTGTCAATATAACACAATGCAATTTGTCTCTTTTTATCATTGCGTCGTTGTTTTCTTACTTCATGAAGACTATTTGCACACCTATGAACAGAGCTCATTCCACTGGTGTGCTGGTAATTTTGGATCATGTACTTAAACGTCTCCTTTTATTACACATGGTTGACACACATGAATAATATTGGTCTTTGGTTTTAATTATTGAATTACACTTTCGCCATGTGCCGGGGAAAGAAAAAAAGGCTGTAGAATGTTCTAATAAGTATATTCATTGGCAATAACCTTAATGAACCGAAGGATAAATCATAGCTTGGTAAACTAGATTCATTGTACCTGCCCTAGTATATGCCACTGTAGATCAAAGTGCAGTGGATAAAATGTTTAAAATGATTTAGCCTTTTGAAAGCTGGTCTATTAAATTACAGGGCATTTCTTCTGTTTGATGAATGGGAACGGTAAGGTTACTTGGTGGTCTGTAAACAGGTAGGGAGTCTGATAATACACACTAGTGCCTCTGAGACACAGTCTATACAGCACAGTTACCAATATAAATGCTTCTCCTATCACACTGGCAGCCTTAGATTTTTAATTAGCATGCCATTTCATATGACTGTAGACATTTCAAAGGGCTGCTTTGTGCTCCCCCTTACAAATGTCTCTCTCTCTGCGTTTGATGTCTGCCTGATGTAAATACGGGCAATTAAAAAGAAGCCCAGGGTTGGAGATGCACAAGGTCCGCCTAATTAAAACACAAACAAAGGTACCAAGCAGAAAACACCTTATGATTAAGATCTAAAGTGTTATGATGAATCAGAGGTTCCATTAATTGTTAGGTTAAAATCAGTACAAAGGGCAAACATGCCTGTAGGTTTAAATGAATGAAAGAAAGTAGAGGATAAAGGCTGACATGCAGATAAAGGCTACCTACTGGTAGAGCGGCCTTGCACATTCTATACTCATCGGTCGCTGAATGCACAACCAATTATATTGTGTACCTTGTAGGCTACCTTGTGAAATTGTTCCATCAAAACAAAAGCGGAAAAAAAAACCTACTCTTGGTTACCTGAAACAGATAAGTAAAAAGTGAAATTTTGTTTTTAAGCGATTGACTTTTTCCAGTTATCTTATACAGTATGTCCGTATCAGTGGCATAAAATCGGAACTATCTGAAAATATATTTTGCACCCACTACTTTGGAAACCTTTCAAGACACGTAACTGTGTTATTGCAGAGGCAAGTGGTGGAATCTGGCTGGTTCAGACTGGGTGAGGAAATATCATTGTCTCTCTCTCTCTCTCTCTCTCTCTCTCTCAGAAAAGAAAAACAATAGGTATAGCAGAATTTGACCTGGGGCTTTTACCCATGAAGGGAAAGACATTCTTTTACTGCAATTGTGTTCAAACATGCCCAGAGTACTTTATCCTCTTGTGGTGAACACGCAAGTACAGTAAACAAAACAATGGTATCAACAGCATCGGAGATTTGCTTTTCAAGGTCTGCTAACCCAACCAACCATTTACCTCTTAGAGATGACACATCCATAATTATAACGTATTGTCATGTGTTATGAAATGCGGTGAATCTGAGGTGAAGACTTTTTTTCTGGAGGCAGTAGAAACAAGCACCATAATCCAGTATACGCGGCGTGCTTAAGTGAGACATGGAGAACGGGGTTATTAAGGGTTAATGATTTCAAATCTTCATCTGCCTTTTCTTGTATGCTGTTAGGGCTTAGCATCAGCATGGGCAGGCAAGAAGGAGGGTTTGAGAAGGAGCATTAGTGGCGGATTTCTTTTCACCAGCCGATTCCAGAGGTAACTGTTTGTTTTCATACCTGAGCTTAGCTGTCAATCTGGAGGAACGGTGAGGAGGGAGATGAAATCTCCTGAACAAAACCACAGAGCAAGAAAGGCAGGCCGGCTGGCAGGGCTCCAAACCACAGAAAGTAGCAGATAATAGACGGTAAGGTGGAAGGAGGCGTATGAGAGAGAGAGAGAGAGAGAGAGAGAGAGAGACAGGGGGAGAGATTTTAGACTTAGACTTGACATTTTTAATTATGTCCCTCAAAGAGATCTTTGTCTGAAAAAATGCTGTGCTTCCGTATTTCACACATCATATATATAATATGTTTTAAAATGCTTCTAATCCTGAAGGTGACTGTACATTCATAATGACACTATGATATTTTTTATATATATTATTGGTTTTGATAATTGTACCTCACGTGATTAATAATGATATAGTGTCATTTGGAAAATAAGCTTGCTCTGTGCCGTGCCTCTCATGAGCTTCACACTCAACAGAGCTGTTTAAGTTTCCCTGTAGAGGGCCAGTGTGTCCTGGCCCCCCGTGGGTGAAGAAAAAAAAAAGGCTCAAGCATTTACTCAAACTGAAGGAAAATATGTAGTCGCTAAATTGGAACACAAACTGTATTCATTCTCTTGGAATTTGTAAAAAAAAAAAAAAAAAAATGAGGCTTAACATTGTACATTTGCGTTGAAATGGTAGCTTGAATTCTGAAGCACAAAAATTGGGTCTCTTGCAGTCTGATAATCAATTTGAGAATGGTGTCTACATGACAGTGGTAGGCTGCACACAGACGGTCCTGTGGCAGGCAGATAAGTGGAAGCTCTTTAGGAGGAGAGCGCGGGGCAGGGCAGGGCGGCAGCTGAGACTGATTTGATGCTGGCCCTACCTGGGCTGGCTTTCCCCCCGCACAGACAGAAAGGAGTCTACTGTGTGAACACAGAGCCCATATTGTTCAGCCATCTGGGTTTGCTTCAAAACATGATTATTCAATTTAAAATTTAGCTTTATTCATAATGGCTTCAATAAAGTGGGGAGTGGATGGCACTGGAGATACACAGCACAATATCTGTATGTATTCTACCCAGTGACACAGAGTTGTTTAGGTTTAAAGACATGAAATACATATAGTAGAATGCATATTAAAGGAATCTATATTTATATATAGATGCCTTTACATTATATACATACTATACATACTGTATTTATGTTATGCATATTACAAGTATATTATAAAATCGATAGATAGATAGATAGATAGATAGATAGATAGATAGAATAAGAATATTTTAATTACATGAATATTTAGTTATTTAGTTTGACTGAAATGTTTGACTAATTCAGTATTACATTTTTTGGAGAGTGTTTGGGGAGTTTGGAAGCATGTTTGCGAAATTGTTTGATTAGGAGGAGGGAGCTCTCTGACAGACACACACACACACACACACACACACACAAACAAACACAAAACTGTATCTGTCCAGTTGCTCCAGTCAAAAGTGCCTCAGTTAGCGTTTTCTCCCCAACACTTCAGTCAACTGTTTGCCCTGTGCACTCAGGTGAAATATGAGCCACAGTAAATCATTATTCTTCAGGCCACATTTGCCAGATGAATGTATGAGAGTGTTGGACTGTGTGTTTTTCTCCTCTAATGAATTGAGGAATTTAGCTTGTGGCAATGGCAGTAGAAAGGAAGAGAGGAGCAGCTTTGTGCTCGTGTGTGCTTGTGTGTGTGTGTGTGTGTGTATGTGTGTGAGACAGAGAGAGAGAGTTTTCTCTATTTTATGATTTATTTTGTATTATATTTTAATGGTTTTAATGCCGTGTTTTACTAATGACTTTTAGATTTGCATAATACATTTTATGCATACACACGTATCTATCCTATTTTGATTTAAAGAGTATATAAAGCATTTGCCAAGCTTTATTTTTGACAAAGACACACCTTTCTCCTTTCTAGAAGGGTACTCCCCTGAAATATTCATCAGCTTTCCCGCTGCAAAGCAAATTGTGTCTTCACAGCCACGTAACGCTGCTGAAGCACGGGCTGCCCCGGCTGGCCTAGGTTAGTACATGTCAGGGTGATTTCGCTCTACAGACCTTTCATAGCCACAGCTCGCTTGCTTTTCCACAACTCCAGCTGTTCCTCTCTGTCTTGAGCTTCACATCTTCATCTTGAGCTCAAGGTGTTCTCCTGCCATGTTAAGTTCTAGCTCCTATCCTATGTAGAGCTTTGAGGTTATATTTATAAAGCCAAAAATAAGAGTATTCATGATCTCTGGTTAGGTCCAATGACCCTACTAACTTAACTGGAGAGCTTCTTGAAACTATCAGCTGTACCAAACAAGAAGGTGCTCTTTGGCAGAGGATCAAAAACTACTTTTTTAATCATGTTACTAAAGTCTTGATGACTTATGCTGGTCTGTGATCAGCCATCTTGTTCTGATACACTTTCTGAATACAGGCACCAGTCTCAGCTGTTCTTGCTACCTGCTTTTGGCCATTAAAGTCCAGCTCTGATCATCTGGATTAACCCCAGAGAAAACACCATTGATACACCCAACAGTCTGAAAAATGTTGATCCCTTTGGCACATTTTTGAGTCCAACAAAACAAGTAGATACTGCTTTAATTATCAACTGTATAGGTTAGACCAGTGAATAAATGTTCTGCAAAAAGAATAAAATACAACATCTAACTCTTTATTTCCTCCCAAGGTTTGCAGACTATAAGCTTTTTCTTTGATCATTCTCTCTCAGGCTTTAAGCTTTTGGTATGTGTGAGACCTTGAAATACTCATAGAATCTGGAGTTATGGTAACATAACTAACGTTGTCTGGTGTTTGTTTATATTTTATAGGGCACAGGGGTCAAACCCATCATCATAAAGGCCATGAGAGATGAATGGAGGAATTGGAAATGTACTTTGTGGTGATCTTTGCTATATACTGTCTTCCATGCCCACACTGTCCTCCATGGTGTCAAGACATGTTTTGTCGCAGTGTATTATATAGTCAAAGAACGACATACTCATCTACTGAAAGAACAGAAACTAAAGTTCACGTATTGAGTTTTTTTTTTCTTTACTTCAGTTAGAATTTCAGTGTGACTGCCATTCCCTGTGGAGTTATATGTTCAGGTCGAGCCTCTATCTTGGCTTTGATGAAGTACCTTGTCCAATGTCATGGATAGACAGTGAAGTGCTGGAGCTTTCACATTAGCATAATTATACTGAAGAGTGATGCTTCCTCTATCATCAAAATATTAGTCTCCATCAGTGTTCAGCATGAACAGCAGACCCATAGTAGATGAAGTGTGCTTTTATTAATAACCTCTCCATGTGTCAATCAGAATATTTCTTGAAAAATATTTTCGCAGAACCATTTAAAGCATTTTGTTTCTGTAATAGTGACTTTTAAAACTGCATCTGCTGTGCACAAATATGTACACATGCACACACACACACACACACACACACACACACACATATATACATCTTATATATAATGATAATAATAGTAGTATACTACCATCAGCATATGCGAACAGTAAATTGCTTTTAAGAGTCTCAAGCACAGAATAAGTGGTTTTAAAATCTTGACAGAATCTTTTTTAGCAGGTGGATGGGCAATCTCTCAATTTGAAGTAGCCTATAAGTTCATGCCATATAGGAAGGCTTAAGGACTGAGAGTCAGAGCTGCCAGTGGATGACATGTGCTAGTGAGTCCTTGCTCATGCTTGTTAATGGTGTTTTATTGGCAAGATTAACAGCTTTTATATCATGGCAGGGGCAGCAAGCCAGGTAAAACAGCTGTTGCTCATATTGTCTTGGTTGTGGGACATGGAGACACTTTAACGCCATATTACTGGAAACACATATGGCCCCATAGCATTGCTGAACAAGTGTATATACTAGTTTGAAGCAAAGGGATCCCATAAAACTAGCTTTTGTTATTCTTTTTTCCCCCTTAAACTTGGTTTGCTGCCAGTCAGCTGCTCAATGTAACAGATTATTTAGGCTATGGGGATGAAATCTTTTAGTCATATTCAATATTATAAAAGTGAATTTGGTGTCAAGACTGACTCAAGTGTCATGCTTTCGTTGAAGCAATATTATGGTTTGGGAGAAAGGTCTGTGGCCTGAAAAATTCTTCTGTTTGAAAACTAAAGAAAGCAGCAATAGATGCCATTAGCAGTTATTAAATTGCCTTTTTTGTGTTTTTCAGAGGAAGAATGGACAGAGTTCACATTAGCGTTCTAAATCCCGCGCTGCACTGAACACACAAGTGCATTCAGTCAGGGGCATGTACCTTTTATCATTTGGAGCAGCACACAACACACATCTGTACACACTCATGCCTACATACACACACACACATTAAGAGAGGGAGAGAGGGAGAGAGAGAGAGAGCTTCAGCACGCAAGGCATTCAAGCTATGTGCGGTCTGTGTGCGGATATGGCCCGGCACAATCGTAGCATTTAGACAAGTCTTAATTTACTTAGGATGGGCTTGCAGCATATGGAAGCATCCACAATAGCTGACTGATAGAGAGACAAAGAAATTCCAGTGTTCTGGCGCTAAAAAAGTCATTCAGATCTGGTCATAATGGCTCAGCTGTCCTAACCAAAGGAAGGGAAGAGAATAGGGTGCCTTGTGATTTCCCCCCTTTTCACCCTCGCCCTCCCTCTCTTTTCTTCTTTTTTTTGTGCCTGAATCTTTTATCTGTGTTATTCACTCGGGACTCTTCAAAGTAACAAGCCTCCTTCTTTTTCCCCGGTACTGGACTTGGAACCCAAATTAGAGACTGCTTGATTAGAGCAGAGAGGAGGGAGCCAAGAGAGAGGGAGATGTGGGTATTGGACAGAACAAATCGCACCCCTACAAAGTGCCTTTTATCCAAAGACCCCAAGGCTCAAATACCCCCATCCCTCCCCAAGCAACCATGGCTCTGCTTGTTTTCCTCTTATCATTTATTTAGTCACCCGTTGATGTTTTCTGCCCTACTTTGTGACGTTTAAAAGAGGCAGGAATCTCAAAAGGTGAATTCTGAATGGACTGAAACTGAACAACATAGCTTCCTCGTCTCCCCCGTCCCATGTGTCAATCTAGCATTTCTGCAGTTAACATGGCCTGAGAAGAAAACAAGAAAGTGCCAACCCAGCTTGACCGCTCACTCCTGGGACCTTCTGGGCCTAACAGGCTCCTGTGTCGGTCTACTATTGTCCTACTGAGCCTCTCTCCATCAACAGGGGATGTCACAACATGTTAGATCTGGGCAGGCTGCTGGGGTTTATGTAGCACCCAGGCATCTCTGGGCTGTCTGTCTGCCGTCGGAAGCACGATATGAGGAGACACGTTAACGGGCAGACCCCGGCCCCACCGCTGTTAAGAGCCATGCAATATGCAGGAAACGGCCTCTTTTGTCAGCAGGCTGGTCAGAGACAGACCGCGGCTCTCCTCTTCTGCACCGCCCAATAAAAGTTTTATCTGCATTTTAAAGCTGATCCATAATTTAGAGCAGGAAGAAAGAGATTTTTACACTGAACCAGCCAACAAAAAACATATGTGTCTGATTTTCTACTAAGGATGCCCAGCAGATCTCTGGTCAGCTCTTAAAAAATGAGAATCTCCTACCATGTTTTTATGTTTAACTGATTGTCTAAAGCTGTATTTAAATGTTCGTTTTCAGCGTAGCCATGAATCAGAATATGTCTTGAATACAATACATTGACGCCGATTTTGAGATCTCTCGAAATGTGGTGGTGGTGGGGTGGATTTGGGGTAAGGAGGGTTAAAGACAAAACAAGTGTGAAAGATTAAAGATGAGAAAGTAAAGAGGGAAGGACCAACTTGCCATTTTCTCAGTGTGGGGGGGGGGGGGGCAGTCTGGGCTTCCCACAATACAGCCCAACATCAAAACAATGGGCCCTCTGTTAGTATTCTCTTAGTGTTCGGGCCGGCCTGCACTCCCCACACACGGCCCCCAGACTAGCCCACTGGATCCCTCTGTGGACCCAGAGCACCAATCTGCTGCTGTATGTAAGCAGACACACACACACGCACACAAACACGCGCCACGTATATAGTGTACTATTGTTTATTTTTGCCATTTATTACAGTATTGACATTCACCCCTAAACTAGTGAGTGGCCATCGGACATGTGTAAGCAGGGAGGCTGAGAGGCCATCATTGAGTCCAGATGTTTGGGTCCCTGTTCGAGGGCGTCTATGCCACCCTGGGGCCCCGATGACACCTTATCTTCACCCTACCAGGATATCTTCTAGTATCTTGATTCTCCTTAGTTTCTATCCTCATCCCTCTTTTCTTTCTTTCTTACTTTGTTTCTCTCTTCTTTTCTTCCTTTCTTCCTTTCTTCCTTTCTTTCTTTCTTCCCTCCCTTCTTCCTCCCTTCCCACTACTGTATTGATAGCGGTGATCTGTGATTGTGACTGCGACTGACTGATCTTTCTGGTGACCTGTAAAATGCAGCTCCTTCATGGACACAGCCAAAGGTTAATAAAATTGGTGTTGAATGTATCAATTTTACAGATAAGCCATTCACAACAAGTGTAGTCGGGTGAATAAGAAGTCAATTCAGCCCTTGGAAACCGCACGCAAGCCCAATGAATAGCTGCTTTTAGGTGCTTTTTTTTCGTTAGGAGGATAAATGGAGAATTGCAGCTCTCTTCCATTGCAGCAGGCAGCGGAGGCAGAGCGAGGCGAGCCGAGGTTCAGACAAGCCTGCCAGTAAATTGCCCTGAATGGGTTCTGGAGGTTGACAGGCCCTATTAAGACAAACGGCCTTCCTCATCGGAGAGATAAAATAAATCAGGTGTTTAGTCAAATTAAAATAGTTTGAGTGGAGAGGGCCCCTGGGAGCTCTGGGAGAAACTCAAGACAGATGTGGCCAGAGGAGAGAGGAAGACACCCAGGAAAGAATTCAGCTCCCACTGGCCCCAGGCCAGACTTTACTGTACTGTTATCTGGCTCTCTATCCTTTTATCCTTTTCTCCCTCTGTTCCCCCCCCCCCCCCCCCCCCCCCCCTCTCTCCTCTGTCAGTTTTCTCATCTCTTTTTTTGTATGTTCTCCCAGATCAGCTTGTCACACAGGAGTGCAGTGGGAGGAGAGTGAGTTACTGTCTAGCCTCTCACTGGCAATTATGTTGGCTGTGTAAGTCAATGGGAGGATCACTTAGCATTGATTAGGAGGAGGGAGAGAGCAGTGCAGTGGAGCTGCTCTCTCCATCACACAGAGTGAGGACATGTGACTGTAGGGAGAGAGGTAAACCTAGTGGTCTGCATTCAGGTCCCTTGGTCTGGCATTGCCATTCTTTTTCAAGTATGCATACATGATGACTAGAATTGACAGAACAATTACTAACAACACAGAGCAAATATAAGCATTGTCGATGCTGTACAAATCTTTTAATTTAATTGTTGATTTTTAAGTGCGTACCAAATATCTTGCTGTGCAGAAAGTGGTAGGTGTGCGCCCTTTCAGCAGAAGTCCAGTGGCTGATGGCCGCAAGGAGTGTTACTGGAATTGCTTTATAAAGAAAACTTGTATAACTTTTAGCTCACTGCAAACACACTGCGAGCCCCAACACTTTCTTTGTATTCACCCCTGATAGTCTGACATAAGCTGCCACCTCAGCCTGACAGCTCCCCGCAGCTCTTTGTGTATTTGCCGGGAACAATTCCTTCCCTTTCTCACTCTCACACTGAAAGCTGTGAGCACCAGCTACAGTAAAATAGACAACTCCAGGCTGTGACCTTAACACTTCTAATAACGTCACTGCAGTTGGTTGCTGACAGTCTGGCTTTCTTTGTACTGTATTTTGTGTACAATACAATAGCGCAATATTGTGATCTGTGCCTGCAGTACATTCAGTTTTCTATACTAAGGATTATACAATGACCAAGGCCATTCTTACAAAAGTCCACACCCCGGCTTTTTTGTCATGGTCCCTATAATACCATTTGCATACTCTCTCTCTCTCCCTCTCTCTCTGCACTACACATACCTGTATCTATTTGTTTGTGACTCAGTCTCTCCATCTTGTGTCTGTCCTACTCTCAACTGACATCTCTCTCTCCCTTCCTCTCTCTCTCTCTTCTCTCTCTCTCCCTCTCTCTCTCTAGGTACTCCAGAGAGCCTGGCAGAAAAGGAACACCAGCTTTCCACAATGATCACCCAGCTGATCAGCCTGCGAGAGCAGCTTCTGGCCGCCCACGATGAACAGAAGAAGCTTGCTGCCTCACAGATGGAGAAACAGAGGCAGCAAATGGAGTTAGCTCGTCAGCAACAGGAGCAGGTAACTGCTCACTGCTTTCTTTCTCACGTTGTCAGTGTCTCCTTTTTTTTTTTTTTTACCCCAGGTCATCTCTGTTCTCTCTCTCTCCTTCTTGCTCTCTCCATATTCCCCTCACCTTTCTCTCTTTCTTTCTTTCTTTCTTTCTTCCTTTCTTTTGTACTCTATGGGATTCTCTCCCTCTTTGTCCATTTAACTTTGTTTACTTTATGTCCCCTACCCTCTCTATAATAAACCCCTTTAAATACATTTGTCACAGATTGTCACTTAACCCTCTATTTCATATTAAATTTCATGGATGAAATGTGCCAATAAAATATTATTCCTCTGTCGGAATTTGGAATAATATTACATTTAAGAGATGTTATATTCTATATTAGCTTGGATATTTCAAGTCATGCTCGCTCGCCCACATTTATGCTGTGTGGTAGGAAAAATGTTATTATGACTTGTACTAACAAATGTATGAATGTGTGAATTAAACGTTATATTAAACACGGAAGTCCTCTATATCTTATAAATCGTCTCCTATTAGAACAAGCCTGGCATTAGATTTGCAGCACAAATCAGGCCAATGAGCCATATTGTACAAATCAGCAAATTAGCAGAGGCCATGAAGTGTGTTAATGTCTGGGAAGAAATAAGGACGCAAACTATCCACACGGGCGACACTTTTATTATCACCAGCCACCCTAATGGCTATGAGTCAATTATCAGCGAGGAGTTCACTCAGAGTTTTCCCAGCACACGCTCAGACCTTCCTGTGTTAAATGAAGAGATGGACCATATACCTTGGAGTGATGCATTTGGTCATAGTACACTAATAATACATTAACAGTATTGATTTCTTTTTCAATCAATGGTGTTCATTTGCAAACTACACTCAACTCTGTAGGCTTTGTAGATATACAGATATAAATGAATAGTGATATAACATATTTTATTATTTGGTCATATTTTAAAACGGACGAATACGAATAAAATGAGACAGGCAGAGAGAGAGGGAGAGAGAGAGAGAGAGAGAGAGAGAAAGAGCCCGCTGAGAGCTAGAATGTCATCAAGCCATCAAGATACAACACAGTAATTAACTGTTGACACTCGTGAGGAAGCCAGCACAAATTAATCCTGACACATTTGCAGACGACCGATATCTTACAGTGAACACTTTGTAATTATATTTAAAAATGAAAATTAAATGACACTTAAAACTAGGTTGTCATGCTCAATGAAGTGCGCATGTAGATAGAGGGACTGCTGGGATGGGGTGGATGGCGGGATGGCTGTTCGTCACTGTGCTGCTCAGGGGGGTCGGGATCAGACGGAGCGCTCCGACAGACCCCCGTCACGCATACCCTGCCTTCACCGGTTATCTCCATCATAACCATGTTAATCTGTCCTCTGTATATAATTTATCCTCCATAACTGCTTTACCACTGATTGTGACAGTATGGTTCGTCATTTAGAAAGTTGAAACTGTGTAGAGTTTTGTTTGATTTTGCAGCGGTTTGGCTAGAAGTCTATGGAACATATTTTGTAAAAAAGCGAAGAGAGTAATATAATGTTAGTCTCCCCCTGTAATCTGCTACTGTCTTTACAGTGTAATTGGCTTGGACAGGTCTTAGCATACTATGCAGTGTGAACAGGAATAAATTAATTTCTTGACTTTACTTCTGTTTGCAACCAGATTGCAAGACAACAGCAGCAGCTTCTGCAGCAGCAGCACAAAATCAACCTCCTCCAGCAGCAGATCCAGGTCAGTGAATTTGTTTCTGTTGTCCTTCTAACACTTAGTATCTTACACCTCTCACATTCTCACTCCTCATTACTGCATTTCTCCCCCTTCATTCTAATTGGTGCACAACTGTCATCATGAGCCAAATGTATATTCAAGTAAAAGATTACATTAAATCAGTTCTACCTTCTGCGAGAAAGACTTTTCTTCCCATCTTTTTCTCATTTTTACCTTTCATGCGACTTGGCTTGGTATCTTTATTTTAATTTTTGTGTCACTCTCTTACATTCATCACTCTCATCAAATGTTAATTGCCTGTTGGTAATTGGGAGGGCTTTAAAATATGGAGGAGAATAATTAGCACATCTTAATGAACAAAGACGAAAAAAGGGGAAAGTAACAACAGCTAATGAGTCCTGTTGATGGAGAAGAGCCTGGAGGTGGGGGACATGAAAGAGGCTGGTAAATGCCTCTGAAACGAGCCTGTCCCAGAAGAGCTACGTGGCATGCTTTCACACAGCACAGCAGCTAGTCAAACTTATTGCCATTATAGTGTATGGCTGGCATTGTTTTTTTGTTTTTGTTTTTTTAGTTGTAAATACTAATAATTTCTACTGGCATACATTTAGATGGTGCTCTAGGTTTTAATTTATGTACTTACAAAGCTGTGTGTGTGTGTGTGTGTGCATGTGTGAATGTGCATGTGTGAGTGTGTGTGCATGAGTGTGTGTGTGTCTTGTGTGGTACAGTACAGAGTGTTGAGGTGAAGGACCACCCAGGCAGTGTGTTGTTGGACATGGCCAGACTGTACAGAGTAATCCAAGGTTGGTCACTGGCTGTGGTCAAGGTTGTGGGCCTAGCTGTCTGAGGGAAGCCAAGGTTATCCTGTTGGGTGTGCCTGGTGTCAGGCACATCCTTCTCCATTCACCTCCTACACTCTGCTTGTTCTTCCTGCAGGCAACTCCCCATCTTCTCTCAATTCAACACAACACATAGACTCATTTTCGGCTGTATGGGTGGTGATATGTTTGACAATCTTGGGGGCAGATAGGGAAAGGTCACAGCAATACACAAGCAATGTGCCACAGGTTCAAAAATCTCTTCAAACGTTTACTGGCAAGAAGTTGTTCCTGTGTATTTAAAGCAACTATGCTGAAGTGACTCAGTGGTGATTGTTGCCCATCAGTTCCCCCAAAAGTTGTCGCATGTTTCCCTACCTCGTATCGTTGCTCTCAAGAGCCACTGTCTGGTTTCTTTGCTGAAGATCAGTTCCTCTTTATAGGCGTCATTGTCAGGGTTCCCTGCTGTCCTGTATATCATACCCCAACAGCACTCAGTATGTTGTTCCTATGATGTGCGGAGGCAAAGCAAACCCCTTGGATTTAAACAGCAGTAAGCACAACAGCAGGATATACTGCTAGGACATTAAAACTCCCTCTCTCAAGGGCACTTCCCAAGAGAAGGGCCTCACTGTCAACATGCTCTTGAGAAGCCACTGGACTGGACCTTTCACTTTAACAGTGGACAGTCTATTGGAAAAATGACTCCATATCACACTCCACTAAAGAGGAGCATAGAGCACGACACTCTCTGTAGAAAACACTCTAAAATGAAGTACCTCATGCACTACTAAGGGCCTAGTATCACTCATATCATGGAGGGCTCTTTACTTATGCTCATTGAGTACACACAGCCTTAATGCATCTCACTTTTAGAGGTCCTTACTTTCATCTCAAAGTTAAAGGCAAATGATACCTGGAAATTCCCCTTGATGCATAGTTTTGAGATAGGGTGGGGGGTCGAGTGTGTATGGGAATGCACTCCTAAATATGTATAGATCCATTTCAAACACTTGAACAGAGATACAAGCAAAGTCCCTCCTTGCGCAGCCAAGTTAGCCAGCGTCTCCCCTGAGCAGACCCCGAGCTGTCCTGATAAAAACACCACATCCACAATTAAACAAAAGAGTCCCATGTTCAGACCATCTGCTCCGCTGCCCATCAGTCTCTGCTGACTCCACTCAACAGACAGACCACTATTAGGAGCAGCCCACCAGAGGACAAACAACATGGATTACTCTCACTACTTCAGTTTGATCATGTTCAACATTGTTTATCCCACACCAAGTC
Source organism: Centroberyx affinis (assembly GCF_046629955.1). NCBI lineage: Eukaryota > Metazoa > Chordata > Actinopteri > Beryciformes > Berycidae > Centroberyx > Centroberyx affinis. The sequence goes on from NW_027280240.1 coordinate 113,578, forward strand.
CTTTAATGCCGATTTCATGACATTTTCTCTCTTCCTGACCTACTTCCTCCAAATATCCAATGTGGTGCTGGCCACTCCTCTCAAGATTGAGAAGCAAAGAGAGGAGAAGAGAGGCAGGGGCAAGTTAGTGAAGCATCTTTTTGCCACTCTGTTTTCATTACTGCTGCCTCTTAAAAAATGCCCTGGCCCCTTTAATATATAACAGCTTTGACTTAATTAGTTCTGTAAACAAGCTTCCAGCCTGTATGTCACAGACTTTTAGCAAAGTGGTAAAGCAGTGTTGGGGGATTGAGTTACCCTGCTGTTAGCATGGAGAGCAGTAGACTTTATTGGAGACCCTACTAGCCATCAAAGTCCTTCTGTTTTGGCTTCAGGGGGAAAGCCACTCTTGCTAAGGTCTCATATTGATGATGTAACTGATCACATCAGTGGGCACTGTAAACTGGACTGTCAGAGTCCAAACAATAAAACCACGGGGACTGTAACTCGAGACTCTTGTTGGCACGCTATATGTGTGCTTTCAAGGGGCTGGAGGAGATCTGGGAGAAGTGTGCAGTTATAGAGGTTTAGTTAGAGAGGTTTGGAACAAGGCAACATGCAGTTTAATCAAGTCTCCCTTTTGAATGGCCATCTCTCTTTCCATCCTTTCTCATCATACTTACAAGAGTGGGAGAGAGATTTAGTCTTTGTCCTTCGAGATTACAATGTCACTTGTTTTAAGATAGCAGATGTTTTGATTGCGGTGTTAGGGGCTTATCAAAAGTTAAAGCTCAAGGCTTTGTGTGTTTTTCCCTCCGCTTGTTTGTATTCCTTCAGTCCGTCCTCGTTGTTGAAATCATCTTGGCACTAATTCAATCCCAGTAGGGGATTAACGCTGAGTTGATTTAGTTGAAAATTTGAAACACCATTCAGGATTTTATAAGAAGCATGTGACAATTTAACGTACATATTAACAGAGAACGAGTTTGTTCCATAATAGAAGTTATTCGTCTCTCTGAGTCTGCACACAGGCACTCAGAGTTTAAAAAAAATAAGAAAAAAAAGAAATGATACAGAGCACTCTATTCTGTCTCTCTTATTTGCTTGGCTTCAGCATCAATCAGATGCACTGACCACCATTTGACTGGACTCTTTGGAGCTTTCTGCTTGATAATCACACCCACTTTCTCCTGCACCTAATGGCAGCAGATGAGCAGCTAAATAGCATCACTTTGATCATCGGACTGTAGGCTCTCTGTTCAGCTTATGCTTTTAAAATGACATGAGAGTTAAAGGCAGGGCACATATCACCCATAAGTCAAAAATGAATTGATTAAAGGTGGGCTGGTAAAGATAACCAAACTCGTACTGTTAAACCTGGCAAGGGGACGGTGACATGATGGCTCAGCTGGGTTTGTTGTGCTCTAATAAGATGTAGAGCTCTGTGAAAGCTCTAGTGATTGTATACTGTCCATAGCCAAACCCTAAGCTCCCTTCTTCCCTCATAGAGAGGCCAGGTGGAAAGCCTAGCATTCGCGCTCATGGGGATGGCACCAGTTCATGCATTCCTCAAGGATGGGCCTGTTAAGATATGAGCCATGGTTTGACTCTCACACACAGGCATGCAGATACTCATACACATGCACAGAGGCAATCGTGTACAGTACTCACGCACACACAGACCCACACAGACATACACACATCAAGAGAATAAATATTCGCTGAAAGGTCAGGGTGAACTTTATCTTCACAAACAGGCTGGAGAAAGGAGCTCCCCAGATGAAACAGGGGACGCTTTTAATCAGAAACATTTTGTTGGGTCAATTTAAATGTTTTTTTTTTTTTTCCACAAACAATGTCATAATATCAAGACATTATCTAGACATTTATCATTCGCTTTGGCTAAAATTGTAACTCAGAGCTGGCATCAGTGTGCAGTCTGCTAAAAAGATCCCACAGATAAGGAATTTCTATGGAGGCCATTGTTGACCATCTTTTTTCACGCTTGGTTTTAATCCTGCAGCCTTAAATGCTCTCGTCATCAAGCGGGTCTACTTCTATTTATCTCCCTTTGACCTGCCTTTTCTCCCTCTGCTGCTGTGATGGACCTTCACATGGCCTGGCTTCCCACCCCAACCACACGTGTACACATGTACACACACACATAATAATGTGTGACTACATCCTACCTTTGACTTTGTGCCCACAAAGATAGACACACGCACACACCTACTGCATGTAAGAATATAAGACCTGGAAAAAGGTCAGGGTTGTTTTCCAGATTGGGAAAATGGTTGTTTTTTAGGATACTTAACTAGTTAATTTTAGAATACGTTTGTGTAAGGTTAGGGTAAAAGTTAGGGAATGATTGATAATTGTAATTCAATGTGTGTGTGTGTGTGTGTGTGTCTTCCATTCAAAAAAGAGCGAGCGAAAAGATTAAAAGAGAAAAGGTCACTATATTGTTGTCAGTACACACTTCAAAGAGTTAGAGGCTTTCTCACATGTGGCTTTAATGGTGTAGAGAAACAGTGGGGGAGTTGCAAGGGTTAAATGATATTAGCTGCCAACAGTTCCCAGATTAGATAACATTTAAATACACTAGGATTAGCAACCCACCTTGTCCACATTTTTATCATGTGGACAGTCCAGAGGTAGATTTCAAGGAATATGTTTTGGGAAATTAACAGCTCTGGCTCTCACCTAAGCCATCTTCCTTCTTTCATTGTATGACACACATGTACTGTTAATGTCACTTTTTGTCTTCCCTTTTTAATGCCTATTGACATAGAGTATTAGTATAGTTATAGACCAAAAAAGTTAATTAGGATATATTTTATTTGTATTAAACTACACAGCAGGAGCTGTTCATACTTTTTTTGCATTTCATTTAGAACTGATGAATAGAAGCTTTTTGCTTTTGTACTTTGTTCATAAAATTGCAGTGAAAATGATCGAGCTGCTGTCTAACTTACAGTCAGTTAATTTTTTTAAAGCAGAAAAAAAACAATCTTTTGAATTTTTTGAACAGCAGTGTGTTTTAATCAGTTGTCCAGGGCTTTAGATATTTCCAATTTATTTTCCCAGTGTTGCAAAGAAACAAGAGAATTCACAGGGGGAGTTATAAAAGTGTCTTCTGTCTACAGAGGATACAGACCCTGCAAAGTTAAACACTTAGTTCTTTGTGTTACACACACATTTGTTTTTGAATGATAGCGGCAACCGCTATTCCGGTCTTTCTGTCTATCTATCCATCCTGCAAGAGTCTTTGGATTTTCCCTTCACTGATAGGGTTTGTATTATTTTACACAAGTAATTTAATTTTATAAAAGGAAAAGAGTCAGTTCATTGACAACAATGGATGTGCTGTTTGTGATTCATTGACTCACACTTCAAGTAGCCATTCTTGTCCAGACTATAAATGCCATTCTTTCTAGTGTACTACTGTTTACAGCCATTGTAATATGGCTCTTTTGCCTGTCAAACACAATATCCTGTGTTTATTGGTCGTAAGCGGATGCTGTAATTGTTTGTACTTAGTATGCTGTAAGTATAATATGTATTGAATTTGTTATCCAATGAGCAGCAATTTAATCCATTGATTTTGTTTGGTTACCAATTTAGTGAGGCAAAGACTCCAAAACTACCACATTATAGTAAATAATTTAAATAAATAACCTGGTAATTGCCACGAAGATAATGGTGCTAATTTGTGTATTCTCAGAAGCTTTTGTTGTCTCCCCAGCACAAATGATTTTCTCAGTGTGAGACTCTTATTAATGCACTGGCAAAAAAAAGCACAAAAATAGACATTGTTAAAGAGAATGTGTAAGTTCCCCAATTAGCACAGCTAGATTGGAACTGTTAGCATGATAATAAGAGAATAATAGAGCAGGGAATGATATTACGCGTGTGTGTGTGTGTGTGTGTGTATGTGTGTGTGTACGTGCTGAGGAGCTCTGTGTTAGCCTGCTAGTAGGATTATGTGAGGGCATTAACAGCCTAGTCAGACGGCCTTGGCTCCCGCCCAGGAGGCTCAGTCCAACATGTTCATCCTCCATTTAAGGAGACTGTTAGCTGATGAAGATGTGCACATGCAAGACTGAAGATAAAAGAAAGCGGTGACCCGACTCATTAGCCCCTGTGATTTAATATATTGACACTTGGATACAAATAATTTCATTTAGTGGACTCTATTGGTGGGGAGGGAGGGATCAATTTAATTAGTTATGAAATGTGACTTCTTGTCAGGAAGCAGAAGAAATGCTGACGTTAAATAAAGTCATGTGCAATTTAAACAATAAAGCTATCGGGCCCCTGTTAAAACTTAATGATGCACAAAAATGGCGTAATAGATACAACCTCAGCAATGGCTGTGATGGTTTGGAAATTAAGCTAAGTGGATGAACGGCTGGTACGGTAATGCTGTTGGCCTGTTAAAACAAATTCATGCTTTAGGAATATAAACAGTGGAGGTTGTCTGGATGGTTTGGGTCTGTGGGTTTTGTCAGATTATGTCTTCAGGGTAAAGCTAAAGGAGACCTCTAGCTTCCTCTTTCCCTGGGATGAAATGCACCATCCGTTTACGTAACACAAGTGTGTAGGTTTAAGTTCGGGTACACAGACAAGGGCTTTGGAATAATGTTTTTGCTCAATACTGGAAAGAGGGATGAATTTATTTTGAAAATCCAAATTTAAACAATGCCAAAAGATGGACATAGCCATCTTCCCTTGTCAAACTGTAACAAATGATTACTTGCCTTACTGGGTCTCTTTAGACACAGTGGTGCGGAACATATGCTGCATCTTTGTCAATGAGGTAAGAATGTAGACAAACATGGATCCATTATTGCTGTAAATGACACAATATAGCCATGCTTTTCTGTAATTAGCAGCGGGGCTGGATTACGCCTTTGTATTCAGACACCTCAGCAGTTTAAGCAGTGATAATGAAAAGGCTCCATCTGAGAGAGGGTGCCACATGAACGGCTGTAATGTGTGAAATCACACCTGAGTGTCTACTTAAAATTAGTCACCTGAGGGGATTCTAAACCAGCCCTGGGACTGGGTAATTTACGACATAAACTTACAGCCTCGTATCAGTTCTCACTAGTGATAATGGTAATCAACACAAGACAGAAGATTACCGCATAGTGCATCTCATCAAGCATAAGAGAATGCGCATTAGCTTTCTTATAATATGTACTAAATATCCCTGATAACTGAACATGAGTACTTCACGCATATGTCACTGATACAACCATGAGCCAAACGGTAGCTATGATGAATAAAGGACTTTTATGTTCCTTCTGAATATCATTATAAAGCACCTGTTTGGAGCTCTGTCGGGCTCCACAAGCCTTCCCTGGATGAAGGCAGAGGGCTTACACTTAACATCCATTGTACCCCAACCCTCGAAAGGAAAATATCAGTTGACGGAGAACACATCCTCCAGTGTGATGTTGATTTAGTTTCCTCTCCCTCTCTGCATGGCCTGTGTTTTCTCTGCTAATGTAGAGCAAACTGTTTTGTCTTTGCATTGGCTTTGCATGGCCATCGTCCTCCGCAGTGGGCACGCTCACAGGGAGAAGGAGCTGCATTAATAGGATCTACTGTGTGTGGGCAGCCGGCAGGGAGAAAGGGGGCGCGTGTTTTCTTAGGGCTGGGGTGGCAAAGCAAAGCATTCAGCCCATGGCCAACGCAAAAAAGGACCTTTTTGTTTTTGGGGCGGAGGAGAGTCCAAGCATTCCCCAACGGAACACAATGAATGAGCTATTTTGTCCTGCACAGTTTTTCATAGAAACAGAATTGTAGAATTTTGTGTTTGTTTTTTTCATGATTGAATGGATTCTCAGAAAAGGCAAAATGTCATTAGCTAAATTTCATCATTCAGTATGTCTAAAATATAAATGATCCAGTCTGTTAAAGTGTTGTTTTGTCAACCGAGGACTCACATTACCTCTCTTGTTGTTACATGTTACAAAAACGCTGCAATTTTTCTTGCCCATCATTAGGTGTGCCCATGACATTTGAGCATGTTTTAAAGTCTCAGCACACTTGTGTCTGTAATAAAGTTGCCCCTCCTAACAGCCCTGCTCTCTGCTGAACAACAGAATGGGCTCTGTTGTTCTCTGTGGCCCCAGCTGCTGGGAGGTAATAGTGAAGACAGAGACTCAGTCTATCAGAGGAGGACAGGAAAGAGGGGAAGCCCAGCCGTAGTGTGGACAATACCATTATTAGATTAGGGGTGGTCTTCAGTTTCACCATCAGACACACTATATTTTCTCATTAACTTCCTCTAGACTCCCCATGAAACTGTCAAAAAAGAGGTAGCCTATTCCTTTGACAAAATGCTAGAGAATATGCGCCTAGATTCAAAGGCAAATTAGTATAATTTAAATAAATGTTAAATTAAAGAATGAAGCTTGTTTTATGTTTTATTTTAAAAACGACTTAATAAGATACATATTTTTACAATTTGATTATAAAACATAAAACAATCCACAGTGAATAGAGACACTGCGTTTGTGTCCTCCCCCAGCTGGGCTACACTTGCTCTACAGTGCTGAAGATGTGATATTTCAAACCTTTACAGCCATAGTATTTCATAAGCCTCGCATACTCAAATCCTTCTATTTCCCTCTGCCCCCACCCTGCTCACTTCACATGGATGTAGCAGGCTATCTGACTAGCCCGTGTCAAATGTTCTTTAGAACCTCACTCGCCCCCCTGCAATGAGGGTCCGAGGCATTTCACTTATTCCCATTTCCATACAGCAAGGATGTATACGCGGGATAATGATGCTGGCCCCAAACCCACTTGTGGGTTTGTTTATGTCTGTTCTCTTCTTTCTCGTCATTACACATGCTGTTTGAGGGAGTCCCCATGGATTTGGCCAGTTTACTGCAAACCTTCTTAATTTTATGGCCAGACCATGAGAGAATATTCCTTCTTATTTCCATGTATCCCTTCCCCCCACCCAAAAAAGAGCCCATATTCTTTGAAAATCTAACATTGAAATTGGTGTTAAAAAATGCAGTCTGTGTATTTCAAGACAGGGGATGCTGTGTGTGTGTGTGTGTGTGTGCACATGCACTGCATGCCATACATAGTGTATGTACAAATGCAATTTTTTATTGTACTTGTTTGAGTACCTGTATGTATGTTTTTTTATATGTTCAGAGTCATACATAGAGTATAATGTAATAGAGACCCCTCTAGCATGAATCTACTTTTGTTCCTTTAAACATACAAAAAAAAGCTCTAAGCAGAAAATACCTTAAGGCCTGACTTTGATATTTAATTTCAATACAAATCCAAAGTATTTAGGAAGTTAAATTACATTGGTACAAGAATTTCCCTCAAGTACACAATTTTTAATGAATCTACACAGATCACCTTTCATGTCTAGTCTCTTTTTTTGTATCTTCACTATGATTTTTACTTTTTTTAATCAAATGTATGATTTAAATTTTCTTGCACACACCATTGACTCATGATTTGTCATTTTGATTATATTGTTTTGTCTGCCTATATTTCCATTTGAACAAATCTTTTACTTTTCCTTCCACAATATTTAAATACTGTAACTACATTAAATTTAGAACAGTATGCAGGATTCATATGAATGACATGCAGTGTAGTAAGGCAAACAGCAGCGCACAGTTTTATCCACAATTCCAAGGAAGTCAGGGGGAGAGCTGAGGGTGAGGAGGAGGGGGGTGGGGGGGCAGAGGGTTGGACTACCCTGCTTTCAAACTGCCGCCGACTTAATATAGACATATTGAAATGGCTGTTTTCCAAGAGGGCTTGTTTTACTGTGTAAGGAATTAGTGGAACAAGAAGTCATCTATTGGTTATTCCCTCTAGATGGCCCGACCTCGCTCAAGTGTCTGGTTTTCCTGCACCTTATCCTGAGCAGCACTATACTACACACAGGCATGACTGATGTGCAGCGTCAGACTCAAAACTAGCCAGGCAGCGTCTATTGTCAAAGATAACAGTCAGTGGTGTATAGCTACAGTGCAGTGAAAATATTATTTTCAGGGCTAGTGCTTGTACACCCTCAAACAGAATTATATTGCTCTTTGGCTTTAGATGTCAGTCTTTTACTTTTACAGGAAGAGGTGCTGTGTAAGGATTTTAGATGGAGGAAGGAAGCGAAGAGAAAGGTCATAGACATGGTCAGGACAAGGGCCCTTTGTTGGTGACCTGAACCCCACCCCCCACCCCCACCCCCCCGTTGCAGTGCGCTCATTTCCAGAGCAGACAAGCAGGAACAATGTGCTTCAGTCTAGCGGGTGGTGATACAAACACTTTCATTCCAGGCAGAAGGCTGGAGCATCAAAGTCTGGTTCGAAACTATTGATCTATTTGTCTTATTACCATTACAGACCAAACTGAGCACTAGCACATGGTAAAAATATCTCTGATTGATCAAGGTGTGATACTGGTGTGTGTGTGTGTCCGCTGTGTGATGTGTCTGCTTATAACTGTGTTCAGTATAGTTGCGTATTTTGGAGTAGTCTAGTAGTCTATGAGTGTTTGTATTGGGTTAGTGCTTGAAGTGGCCACACTTAGATTGGGAGTTTAACCAGCTGATAAATGACCTGTAGTGTGGGAGTAATATGTGTTTAAGGAACCCTAGGATTGTTTCGATGAAAAAAAAAAAACGGAATTTGCCCTCTCTACAACAAAGTAACACAGAGGATTCGGCAGCCCAGAAGTGCTTCCACTCAGTGATTTTCCTCCTGGTTAGGCTCCAGTACAGTGTAGACCCAGCGAGCTGTGTACACAGTGGCGGGTGTTGAGCGTATCCTGCTGTCTAGTGTCAGTTTTACTGTGTGTGCTGCTGTTGGGATGAAGCCAGATTGCCAGCTTCCTCAAGATCACTTTACCTTCAAATGGATCAGCAAAGGTGATTTCCACTCACAGCCGTTTGGTGTGCAACTCAGTGGAGAGCAGGAGGGGAACGATGTGTGAACTATCAGTTCTTACAGCAACAGCTGGAGCCTATCCTCCCTGGGTGAAATTATAGCACCCCCTCCTATGGAATATGTGAAAAAGGAGGTTAGCAGGAGCTGTGGATCTGACGGCACCAAAAGTGAGGATGTAATTTTAGGAGAATAAAGAGACGTTAGTGATTGGAAATACAGTATGAGACTTCCCTCGTAATGTTAAGATGACTATTGGTGATCATGCCCTTGTGGATTTAATGGAAAAAGAGCCCACTATAGCTGAATGATTGTACAGAATGAACAAAATCATCATGACCCTGTCAGAAACTTTGCCTGCTGCCAAAGTATTGTTCTAACTGAAAATATATTGTATTGCTGTCAGATACTTGAAGTGGTTTTACAACTCTCCTCTAGGCAAATGAATGCAGATTATATCCAAGATAAGCATCTGTGAGAGAGTTGTGTTAAAAGGTGTCAAGTAGCAATTAATCAGGATATTAGACCCAGGATCTCACCGGTCCTTTCAAGCTAATAACCATTTAAAACATGCTGAGAAAGAAGCAGATGTTTCTGTCTTTTTGCCTTTTGTCTTCTTTCTTATCTTGTTAATGAGGGAATCTGACATTTTACATCAACTCTCCCGGTTCCCTTAGCAGAGAGCATTGTGGTCCATAGCGAGTCGTAAATGTGAGTGAGGATCAGTGCATGGAAGTGTAAGGGGGTTCAGAGGGAAAGCCAGCGGGGGGGCTTCAGGCCTCCTGGGCCTGGTGTAGAGGCTGTAACAGACAGTGAGGAACATGGGTGTTGACAGGGACCCTAGTGAGTGCTGTAATGCCCTGTACGTCTCCATTTGCACCCGGTGTTTCGGAGCCGCTGCCTCACGTGCGTTTGAGGACGGATGCTTACACCATATATCTATGCAAATCAGAGTCACTCACTTTTTTATTTGGTGGAAATACTGTATATCACTAGCTGAGCGCAAGTCTGTTGAAAATTTCCAAACTGGTGTATGGTATATGCTTATTTTTTTTCCTGAATGTTCAACAATAAATGTGAGAATATGTTCCCAGTCAGATCATACTATTCAATAAAGAAAATCTGGACATAGAATAATTTGAACTGCAATTTTCTAGACACTAAAGGGAAGATTAAAGCTTTCTCTTTGCACATTAAAAACTGCTGTATCTATGTGTAGAGCTGAATATATATTTTTCTACATTTTCCAAATTGCCAACTTAGAAACTAATAAAAAAAAATGTTTAGTACCATCTATCTATATTTTACCACTGTAAGCCTTACAAAAGACAATCATTCATACTGTACAGTACTAATACTGTATTTGGGTGAATATCGCATGTGTTCTAGGTGCAAGGAGAAATAAGGGGAGCTCCCTCATGTCGGCCCTGTTTTTTACGCATTGGGTATTTACACATCAGTGCATAGTCAGTCTCAGCCCTCTGACTCGCCCTCTGCAGTCTGACCCCAGGACTAGCTGCTGTCAACCAGTATGCAGTCACTGAGCTAATATCAATGCTTCCTCTTTCCGCTTGATTAATCTATATTTTGCTTTCTACTCAAATGAGCAATAATTTAACAAATTATGATTAAAACATTTAATAGTAAACAGCATTACATTACTAAAATAGGCTTTTGAATTTGATATGAAGAAGCAATAGTTTTCATTAAATCACACATTTGTTGTATTTTTGCCTTCAGAGAGAGAAATTAGCTGCACATTCTCCAACTTTGATTTCCTCCACCCAATTCCAGCTCTCGCATACACAGCACAATTCCCTCACTTGTCCACAGAGGGATTCTGAGAAAACTATTTGGAAACTTGTAGGGACTTGGACACCACACAAGAGAACTACACAAGGACAGAAATCAGACAAAAATGAATATGACAAAAATGTCCAGTAATTTTTTCTCTCTCACTCAAACGAAACAAACCCTGAAATAGACCTAATTAGTTCTTCCATAATATGGGTCCAATATCAGCCTCAGTATTCTACTTGCTGTAAAACTGCAGGTTGGTCCTATTTATCAAATACCAGTGTCTCCTTGAGAGGGAAACAGATTGCGTGCTGGCCTGCTACAGACTTCATCAGGTCATCTGAATTGATGATACATGTTGCAAGGCGGCTGAATCCCCCCCCCCCCCCCCCCCCCCGGAAACCTCTGTTGGAGCGCGTGCTGGCAGAGACGGGCGCCTCAGCCAAGTCTGTCTGACTGATCACTACAGATGCTCCTCTTCAAGTATTCCGAGTCAGATCCTTAGTGCCGGGTCTTGAGGGACAAACAATAGCACCTGTTCCTCATAAGATAGCCCATTCATGTATCTTTAATGAAGCCTGGGGGCAGATGGTGTGAAATGACATTATCCAGTACTTAGCGGTGCTAAGACAAAGGAAGAGCAGTGCCAGCGCAACAATACCGCTGTATTTACGAGGAGAAGGGAGGACGCTGCCCAAGTGCCCCGCTCACATCTGCTCCACTTCATTCTCCGACTCCTCAAGATCATCTTGGCAATAGAAATATTCTGGGCACTCAGCCCACAGTTAGATGAACTTGAGGGTAACTCTTATAGGGGGGGCTGGGTGTGTAGTCACACAGGGAGAATGGAAGACACTCTCTCTCCCTCTCTCTCTTTTTCTCTGTCTATCTCTCTGTCTCTTTTTCTCTTTTTTCTCTAAGTAGAGGTGTAATTTTTCTAAATGTACTTCTTTACCTAAATGTTTTTTCTTTGACGGTTCCCTTGCTCCTGTAGATGGGAACAGTAAAAAAAAATAATAGTGAAAATATTAAAATCCATGCAGTAAGTGCATTGTCTGCTCAGCCACTGTGCCAGCTGTTAATTGACAGCTCAACTAACCTCCACTATTTGTTGCCACCTTGAAGCTCCTCAACATTTGATTTGCCTTTCTCTGACATTAGTTGCTGTAAATTAAACTTTAATGCTCGGAGCTCATTACTGCAAATCACAGCCATTCAAACTCAATGCACTTATTTCCCCTTCAATGCACATTTACACTCCGTCTTGCCTCGGTGAATCTGTATATTCTGCTCCATATTTTAATATAATAATAGTAATAAAAAGCGATATCCCAAATGAAATCTCACCATTTACATTTACCGTTGTTGGAGAGAAATACATAGAATATCTGATCCATTTTGCTGATGTCTCTCAGTATATATACTCATTAAATTTCTGTATATATTTCCTCTACAATTCAATTATATTAATTAGGGGCATAGCCCCTAATTAGTTTTCACAAATACCTAAAAGCAATGAAATTATGGAATAATGTGAAATGTTATAAATATCTGCATGCTGAAGAAAAGAAGCTTCACAATGTTTCCTCATTTGGAGCAGCTGTTTCCCTGGCTGTGCCACAGTTTGTTTTGCTGGTTTAATTTGAAAAGGGATAATCTTAATTATGTCTATGAGCATCCTTTACAAGACACTAATACACTTGGAGGTTGCCTCTAGTTTTCACCAGCAGAGATTTTGATTTAAGAGACCAGACTCTGTTCAATGCCTACAGGGAAAAGCAAGGAGAAATGGAGAGCAAGAGTAATGAATACTTTCTTTCCTCTAGAAAAAAAAAATTGACCACCAGTAAACTTTCAGCAGAGTAGGAAAAGCAGATGCCAGTCAGAAATCATCATTTTGTAACTAACCACAGTACAATCATGGGCACAACAAATCAGGAAATAGATTGTTTTCGATAGGAACAGACTTTCGTTTTCTGTACACAACTGCTAAAATACTTAATAATCATAAAAACTCTTAGGTTTAAACAATTTGATATATGACGTAATTTTCAGTGTACCGCTGATGCCTGCTAGTTGCTACATGAAAATGTCTTCCTTGCTACATTATTGATATATTGCCATATTAAAATTAACAATAGTGGACAGTGTTGGTGGAAAATACTTGTAACATACTTGGAGGGATGGGGGCTTTAGGGAGCGCTTTTCTGCCCTGTGAGTGCAGCACATTCAGCAACAGACTCCATCTGGTTTTACAGTCCAAATACACAGACACAGACACAGAGAAAAGCTGTGTTCCCTAGTGTCCCCCCGCCTGTCACTGGCCCTACCTCATGTTGTGACATTAATTATTGTGTTTTTCCATATGTTCCATACATGCAAGGCCAAGATCCATCTTTCATCCACTCAGCCTGGAAACCTGGAACACAAATTCCTATAAAAAGATGTTTTATTTAAGGTCATTTGTAGCAGTCTCCTAGGCCATTTATTTTTCTCCAGCCACAGCACATTTTACAGAATTACATTCAGAAGAATTACATACTTTTCTATTCTTCTATAATGCACTTTCTACACTTGCACTTCTGTAAAAGCTCAGTAGACATAAAATGGCTCTATTTATTTAGTTTTCAGTCTAGCTCTGCACCTCTGGACAGATCAATAAAGTAGTTTTAAGTAGGTCTAGCTTGCTAACTATGAGAGAAACTGGACACGACTACACCAGTTTAGGGTGTACAGGGGGAGCAGTACAGGCTGAAAAAGTGGAGATCATAGCAGACCTCAGCTAGAACATGGGGGGAAAAGCCGTTGCTCAGAGCAGGTTGATTTCATGCCCCAATGCAGCGGCAGTAATTGCGCCCAGACCCGTTTTATTGCAAGTTGATTTTAAAGAGGGATGAATGGAGAAACATTCTGTAAAGTGTTTATTTTGGGGGGTGACCTTTATTAACCCATTTTCCAGGCAGGTTCCCCTGAGGTGGCCTGGCTCAGTGTTAGATTAACCCTCGCAGGCCCATGGTAGCTGGGCTGCTCCCCATCATAGAGTTTCAGGAAGCAGGGGATGACAGTAAGATTGGACCTTGCAACATGTGTGCAAAACCCCCACACGGCGCTTTTGAGACATAAGCTACTCACCCACCCTTGACACACACACACGCTTAGACGCACACATGCAGGGACACACATAAACACACACACGCATATAAACAGACACATACAGGCATACACATTCAGAGCACATATTTCTACCTCTGCTAGTTTGTGTTGATATTCCCAGTAGGTAAGTCAGCATCAGGCTGGATGGTGAAGGTTAATATGTAAGTGGAACAGCAAGTCAGGGAATGACATTAAAATGAAATACAGCTAGCATCAAGCACTTTTGGGGCTGCCTCCTATTTTTTCCCCAGCTGAAAACAGTTGCAGTAAATTACTTGATTGTGTGTAGGCTTTTATCACCGATATAAATGATCATCCAAGATTATGGGACAAATGCTTTATACAGTATCTGAGCAGTTGATCTTCCCTTGTCTGTTAGGTCAAAGCGTGTGTGTGTGTGCGTGTGTGTGTGTGTGCATGTGTGCATGTACATGCTGACCAACCCTGTCTCTGCACCTGTGTAATGCATTAGATATCCCTCTTGCTGACATGTTGTATCTACTGTAACAGCCCGGGTGTTTGTGAATTCTTATATTCTTTCAACACATACAGTACTTCTCTAGAGATGCAGACAGAACTGCCTAGCCTCTCTGCTCTCAGTCCAGCATGTCGCTTCCTCTGACTGATGGTGGAACAATGTGTGTATCGCGGGGCCTTTGATGTACTGAGGTGAAATTGTGGTTTGGATTAAGAGCAGGCGCAGCTTGGCCAGGTATTGTGTGAGCACACGAGGGCCGTCATTGCCGGAGAGCCCCCTGTCAGCACGCGTTAGGAAGAGCTGTGATCTGGCCTCCCCCTGCGTGGGCTCTGTGTTTCTGTGTACCATGCCTATGCTTAGGCCTCTCTCTGATCTCTGCTCCCTCTCTGTTCAGCAGGTCCAGGGTCACATGCCTCCGCTCATGATCCCCATTTTTCCACACGACCAACGCACTCTTGCAGCAGCAGCCGCCGCCCAGCAAGGCTTTCTCTTCCCTCCGGGAATGTCTTACAAGCCAGGTATGCTTGCTTCTTTAGTCTTCATTTTGTCCCTCCCCCCCTCTCTCTGCTCTGCTTTCTATGTCTATCCCCCTTACAATTTTATCTTTAACTACATTTAATGTCTTTGAAACATTTTTTTTAGTCCTCAAGTTATTACACCATATACTGTATATCATATTCTTGGTATTAAGCAGAGGCTCAGTTTGTACTTCAGCAGTGAGGCCAGTCTGACTGGCATGCTCTGCTCTGTCTTAACTTGGATTTGGGGCCAAGCCTTGGGAATTTTCTAGTCCAAGGCAGTGTGCATGTGGAACAATAGATATGGGTAAAGAGGCAGAGGAATGTAAACATGTCTTCAACATGAAAGTATCTTTCAGGAGTGTTCTGGCTGTAATCACTACCCAAGAATCTACTGTGAGAGATCCAGTAACACAATACTCAAGCCCTACATGGGAAGCTCCCTAGAATACATAATAGAAATATTAATAGTGGCTTAACAACAAGCACTCCCTTTCCAATTATTTTATTACAATTTAAAATTTGCATAACAATATAATTTGATGGTAAAATAAATTAATAAAGTGAAGATGGTGGTGTGGATGACGTAAGGAAGGAACAGGCTCCTCCTGAAAGTATAACTGCTCCCATTGCCTGTAACAGCATGCCTCTCTCCCTCCCTTTGTCTTTTGAATGGAGAGAGAGAGAAGCTCCACACGCGAGCGTTCTAAATCCAAAAACAAATTTGTGGGAAATTGCTGCAACATGTTGATTGATTCCCTGCCAAGGCAGTAACCTCCAGCCCTCATCTCCTTGGTTCATTGTTGTGAAAATTAAAGATGTGCCACCATGGTCTGCTCTAATTAAAAATTAAAAAAGATCCATGGCCTGAATTACTCCCTGCCACTTATTCCTAGCCTCTCACCTGGCTTGGCCTGCTTGGTTCCTGGACTAGGCTATTCCCAGCCTGCATGTTAGTTATTGAATGTAACTAAACATAATTTGCACATACAAGGATTTTCCTATTCTCAAAGGCCTTTACTCTGACACATGCGAGTATAAGGAGGATAAACAGAATGAGAAAAGGAAACAGCAGTGTTGATGAAAACATCACTGTCAAAGAAAATGATTTATGAGTCATGTCCATGTCCAACAGGGAAAGTCCTCTTGTCTGTTGTAAAGCAACACTAGAACAAGGAAGGGGATTGAAGACAGAAAAAGAAACACTGGGAAGTCAGCAGGTTCGCTGCAGAACATTAAAAGGTGTGGTAGTGCAGTTAATGAATTAACTATAAAACCACAGGATGAAAAAGAAAGTCAGCTATTTTGGAACTATGGAGCCATGACAGCTTAAACAAAGTGCCTGAGGGGGAGTCTTTTACCAGTGTGCTTTCTGCAATAGGTTTGACACGGAAAATGTTTTAGTTCAAATAACAGGAGCTATTATGGAATCATGATCAGGGGTCGCCATGTGTATAGATCCTGCATAATTCATGAGTTCATGAAGAAATAGCAAAGGGGGCCAGAAAATGACTTTCATAGTCAAGAGAGGTATTTCGAAAACATCTATTATTTCTACCCCTCCAACACAATATATCCAGAGTACAATGTTATCACCACCTGCGGGGTCTACAGGATGCTGCTGCGTCCTTTCTCCACGAAGCGAATGGCCAAGCATTCACTTCCAAGCTAAGGCACACTAATCTGATGTTATCATTATGAGACAGCTCCCAGGGACCACTGCTTATGACCCCAACCCTGCGGTGCTGACATGGCAACAGAGTCATTCTACCACCGTAGTGATAAGTCATCACCCCATGCACTGGCTGTGCTCAATGACCTGGTGTTGCATGGTAGACAAGCACAGCCATAGAAACGCCAAGTCATCTTTTAAACAAATAGACACACGTTAAACTTCCCTGTGCTTCCGCTCTGTTTACACAGACATGCCGGCGTTCGGTCTGATATGCCTCTAATGGACCTGCAGAATGACCCCATAGTCATTGGGTCCCTCTGCCAGTCTTCCTCATAGACATCCTGCTGACAGTTGACAGTTTCCTGATTCTAGGTTTTTTTTTTTCCTGATTCTATGTTTCTACTACACTGTAGTTGGAAGCATTAAAGCTGCGCATCTTTGCCTCTGTATAGAGACTCAAATGATATGGAGGCATCAGTTATTCAAGCTCATACAGAGATGGTTGTTTGATTGAATAACATTCTTAGCATGGTTTTCCCCCTTGAGAATAAATAGGTTGATTTTTTATAACTTCAAAAAGGTCCATGAAATGAAATTTGGTAAATTAACTTCCTACCTACAGCCTCATCAGATCGAGGAATTCTGGTCTCTGACAACACTGTCTTTGCCTTTGGCATCTTCTGTGTTTTTTGTTAACAGCTCAAAGGGAGATGAATTTTACTGGGAGCAGAGTTGGGCTGTGGGCTCCTCTAGGCTCCAGGCAACTTTAGGACTTCTACAATCACAGGACTGTAGAGCCAAAGAGTGCCAGAGGTTCAAAACTGTCACCTAACTATTTATATTGGTCCCATTTTACAGTATGAAACCTGACAGAGAACACGGTATGCGTCTCACCAATGTAAAGTGAATATGTAATAAACTTATCACCTGCTTTTTGTTTTCCATGACTTTGCAAGCCCGTCTTTCTGCAAGACAGTGAACAGCTTTGGTAACGCTCTGCCTGTTAAAAAGCAGTGAGAACATCAAGTATGAGGGTTGTAGTCACATAGTTTCTGCTGATTCAGGGCACCACCATTTGATCTGGTCCAAGAAAGGCCTCCAGTACATCTGTCCATGTCAACCCTCAGCAGATCTATGACTTATAACTCATGCCACCACATGAGCTGGGAAATATAGCCTGTTGTGATTCAGCCATGGCGTCACCTGCAACCCCCCTACCCCCCATTCAGAGTCCAGGCGCTGGGCATGGGACCAGCTATGTCCGGGACAGCAAACACCATTTCAAACCTAACTCCCTTTCACTAGTGACACTAACCTGGCAGAGCGCCCAGTCTACTGGAGACTGGTGCCTCCACACAGACTGGGTGCACCCAAGACCCAGACCTCGGAGCCCCAGACCCCCCCAGCAGTGGTGGTGTACTCACTTAGCACATGACCCTTCCCAGGTTTCACATGACATCCAAAGACATGCATCCATTTATTATACTCAAAACCCGAAGTCATAGACAGCAGAGAGAGAGAGAGAGAGAGAGAGAGAGAGAGAGAGAGATAATATCGTACCATAAAGAGGAGGTGTAGAAATAACCACAGTGCCCCCCCCCCATTCAACCCAGCACTATTTGAAATCACTTCTCCTGTGTGATTTTATTTGCTCCTGCCCCTAAATGGGGATTGAATTTCCATGGCCTGTATCACATTGTGCTGTGCTGTACAAGATTGCAAAGTGAGGCAAGCAAGCGAGGGCAAAGTGAAAGAGAAGGTATATACATTTACCTTCATGTCTGTGGCTTAATGGCTCCATATGTTTGTGAGGAGAAGTGACAGGCAGAAGTGGGGTCTGAGCTAAGGCCAATTCCCTCAACCCCCCTTCCCCACCCACCTAACCCCCCACTCCACTCACCCCACTGCCCCTCCTCCACACACATGCTTCGATCCAGCCTCCCCTCAACCAGTGCTGCGCTGGCCTGTCTCACTGGGGCTGTTCTGTCTGTCTCAACACACTAGGTTGAGTGTGTGAAAGCTTCTGGTACTCAGTTATACACTCAACACCCCCATGGACATCAATCATATAGCCACCTTTTTTATATCCCTGTCCGTCAAACTTGCTGATGGCAGGCCAACAGCACTGAACAGTAATAAAACAGTGCTGCTATTTAGAGAGCAATTCTTACTTGCTAGATCACAGTGATATGTGAGATAAGAATGTCTTTTTTTTTTTTTTTACCCCTGTTATTGTGACTGCACACTTGTTCTAACCAGTTCGCATGCAAGTGCTCTTGCTCTGCTGCCAAAACTATCACTCAGAAACAAACAATGTTGTGTCAAACAATAGCCAGACAAGTCTACAGCTGTATGAAGTGCCTGAGAGAACATGCTGGTCCTTCTGTATAATCACTAATCGAATACCAGGAAAGATACTCAACATGTATTCTGTACACACACACGCACACACACAAAACCAAAAAACATCTCCCGACTTGTTGACTATGTATGTAGTTAGTGTCGTTACAGTATTTTCCAGAAGGAGGACAGTGCAGGTGGAGGAAGGAGGGAATGGTGTGGTGCGTTCCTAAGTAATCCTGCTCCAGTCAAACCAGCTTAGCCTTTTGTTGATGCAGATGTTTGGGCTGGAAGCCGAGGGCTCGATGCAATGTGCCACATTGCTGTGGCAGAGCAGCGGAGGGTCCAGGAGCCGTGTTGGCACTTGCCTGGCCGCTGTGGGCCTGCTCATTGTCTCAACCTGTATGTATTGTTGTCTCTCTCTCTCCCTCTCTGACAGGTGATAACTACCCGGTGCAGTTCATTCCATCCACGATGGCAGCTGCAGCAGCGTCAGGACTCAGCCCCCTCCAGCTTCAGGTATGTACTATGACAAAGAATGCTAGGGACGCCCGCCAAGCCCAGGGCAGAAAGAATGGCTAAGCAGCTGTACGCTAAGTAATGAGCTGCACACTAAATAATCCTGGAGGGCCCCAGCTCACACAAGCTTATCACCTTACATATGTAATTTAGCCCGTTTTATAGAGGATTTATCCCTCTAGCTCTGCCAGACAGAGGAGTTAGGATGATAATAGTTATTAGAGGGAATGAGAATCACTCTGGTTGCTTTAATCGCCTCCCACTGAATTTATCAGGAGACAATTGACTGTGTAAGCAAAGAATGTTCCTCTTATTGCTTTTATCTAGTGTTGTACTGTAATATTTTTCTATCAGCATGTTTGTTTCACCTCTGTGAGGCAAGACAATTAAAAAAAAGGACTGAACAAAAATCTGAGTAATTTTAATGTGCGTGTAGTGTGAGCACACTTTTAGGTATGTGATAGATAGGGAGAAACATAGGGAGAGACTGGCCATGGGTGTTGAGGCAGAGAAAATGTTGGGATAGGCTCCAAGCCCTACAGGCTCCTCCAGGACTATTCTCACACAGCGTTTAGAGAAGCTGAACCCAGGTCAGGGGCTAACCTAAGGCCATATTATTTAATATAGATAATTATCTGCCTTCTATCCTCCAAGTCATTACTATTATAATTACTACTGTTATCAAGCCCTCTCTCAACCTGTGCGTGATCTTTGTTTCCGAACTGATGATATGTATTCCCTTGGTTACTTTCTCTGACTTGTATTTACATAACAAACACATGCGTGGTAATGGGAGGCTGAATAACAACCGCACTTATTCTATAATCACTACTGCCTGCTTGCTTTTCTAATTATCAAAGTGTCCTTTGCAGTCCTGTGAGATATGAAGCTGGATAATATTTGTCAAATTGGCTTAATCATAAATGTTTAAGCCCATTTGAATCTAAATATAAGTGCTGTTCAAAAGGGAAAGCGCATTGCTCTTTACTTAAGGCTTATGGCCACTGTTGCTTTGTCAAATACAGTGATAAGTTGTTGAAACAGATAAAACTTAATGTTCATCGGCAGCCAGAAGTATGAGGTGAAAGTCTCTCCTCGCTGATACATGTGGCATTTGTCCTTCAGAGGTTACCACTATCAGTGTTAATGAGCCTTGGCAAGTTCTAACAATGCTTGCAGCTGGATCTGAAAAGCTGTTCTTCATTATGCAGCCATGAGAAGAGCTACAGTATCAGAGGCAATGTAAGGTGTGTAATGAGTCTGCTCATGTTTAAGAAGGCTGCAAGTATATGTATGTTTAGTGTATATTTGTGTTTCTCAGTTTGTGTATCACAGGGAAGTCCATTGGAAAGGAGTGATGGTTTAGATAGGCCTGCTGAGTCTATTTATAGTGGTGTATGAGGTCAGATGGGATAGTCATATATCTGAAGGTTAGGGTGAGGAGGGGAGAGGGGTCTGAAGTCATTAATTCTGATTATGTATCTAACCCTGGGAATGGGCAAAAACAGAGCCTCCAAGACCATGACTTGGCTGACCTTTACAGAACACAGTAAACAAAAAGAGGTGCATTTTCCATTAATTGAAGTCTGTCGGCCTGTCACATATTCCGCCTGCTGGCTGCTATTTACCCTGCATAGAGACTCCCCTTAAAACAGCAAGGCAAGTCAAACATGCCCTTTTCTCCATAGCTGGGATCAACAAACCATGTGACTGCCACCACTTCCTCTACAAAGCACTGGGAGCCTGCTATGATTAAAAACATCATATCAAGCCAGACATGGAATTGATTAAGTTAGAGTTGTCTCCTCCTTTTTACAGCGATAATTGCATTGGCACCCA
Source organism: Centroberyx affinis (assembly GCF_046629955.1). NCBI lineage: Eukaryota > Metazoa > Chordata > Actinopteri > Beryciformes > Berycidae > Centroberyx > Centroberyx affinis. Next base: position 134,809 of record NW_027280240.1, read on the forward strand.
TCTTCCTCAGCCTTGCAAATCAAACTATTGAACACTATATGCCAATGGAGAGCAGTGTGTGTGTGTGTGTGTGTGTGTGTGTGTGTGTGAGACACTAAGGGCTCATGAGGACAAATGAAGCAGGCAAACTGTTCTTGTCGTAAACAATAACAACGGCACAACAACAGCACAACAAAGAGGAGTCATGTAATTTGTGGTGAAAGGAGATGCAGAGACACTTTGTCTGGCACGTAGGGCAGTGATGCACCAGTGGTCACGTTCTAGATGTGTCTCCGGGCCCTGCTAATGAAAAACACGGGACATCTACTTGGAAAACAACAAACTATGTATGATCTTTCAATTTGTAATTTAAAAGTTATAGAAAAAAAAGAGTCTTACAGTGTAAGCCCATGTGGAATAAAAACCCTAGGATGCTAATAAAATAAAATAAATCTGGCTTAAGCCTGGCCTGGCACTTATTGTCCATGCAAATATTTGAGCAAAGCCTCTGGTGTGAGGGTATGCTTTTGGGCGTGATCACCACTTATGGTCATATTACTGAGTTTGGTTTTCATGCATCATCAAGCAAGACTGGGTGATAGGGTCACCCACAGCCCTCTCTGAACCCTCCTAACCATCCCAGCTCACCTCCAGCCCCATTCTTCATCTCCCACACGCATAGCTACACACAAACACCCACACACACATACGGCTGCATTGGCTCAGCCCCCCTAATTAAAATATCTCCTCCTGTCAGCTGCATGGCAAGGTATAATTTTCACCAATTTACTCAGTTTAGATTGTGAAATATATGAACCTTAAAAATTGTCTTATTGGAAGAATTAATTCCCACAATGCAGCAGAGGTAATGTGATCAGCCATCCAGTCAGAGAGGCTAGCCGCTCCGTCAGTCTTAATGTTGGCCACGTAGCCTCCTCACAATCTCCTCTGTCATAACAGTCTGGGATCCTCTCTCCCCCGCCTCTCTGCCCTTTCTCTCCAAGAGAAGAAAACCCAGCAAGGTAACAAAGGTTTAGAGCTGATGGATGTAAATGAATCTTCCTGGCTGCGTTTGAGTGTTGGAGACTGTAATTTGCTTGTCAATACAGGGTGGTGGCGTCACTCTGGTGGCTGGCAGTGTGCAAGTGGCTGTCACCAGGCATTGCCGTACCACAGGGCAATTTCACTCAATGTTTCCCTGACAGATTGGCTCTCGTCCTCAACTCACAGGAGAGGAGGCGTGTAAACTATCCCAGCGCGACATGCCCCTCTTCATTAGTGCCCACACAGAGCCGGGATGAGCCCAGGACCAGCAGGAAACAATGGCTCCATCCCCGACTGTCCTTCCCTGATTACAACTGACACCTCTCACCTCACACAGGAAATTGTGCTCAGATTGTACCCCAATCCGTCCGGACACCTACTATATTCAATTGAGTGAAAAGACAAGAGGGGAATTTCCCTAATTCCACAAAAGAATTTTCTATTTGGGCTAGCACTTAATTTGTTGTTTGTACACTATCCCTCGCATCAATTGCCAAGTGAAAAACAATTTACTTAAAGCCAATATGAACTTGATATATTGCCCCTCCTTTTTAGCAGAGCAGTAAACAGGAGGAGGACCTTTAAGACAGGCCTGTTTTTTATCATTGGAAGCAGACTTTGGGGTTTAAGCCATTTTAAAGAAAGCATTATTGGATAAAACAGAACATCTGGGTTCTCTATATGTAGCATCACTGTTAGGACTAAATAAATAGAACCCTCTGCTTTCACTCAGTCAAAGCTCCATTTTCTCCCTGTCTCTTGCTGTCTCTGTCTTGCTCTTTCCTCATCTCCCATCTACATCCCGCTCCACCGCTAAGTGTCTTAGTTTGTGCATTTCTCTCTCGATTACTCGTATTTCTTTTCTCTCGTTCCGTCTATATGTCACTCTTGTTCCCTTTCTTCTCTAAATTGTGCAGGCCCGACACATCCTTATGCTTTACAATATTGGAAGTTGAACTGCTTGAGTGGTGACTATACACTGCAATTACCATCCATCACATTGGCTAAGGCATCTTTCTAGGCCCGTGATAAACCTAGGCCCAGCCTCAGCTCACGCTCCCACTGTAAAGATGAAAAGCAGCCCACATGCTCAGTGACAACTGGACCACATCTCAAGCAGACAGACACATCTGAAGGGGGCACTCAGTGGCTTAGACGGCTAGAGTGATAAGGACGAGTGTTACAGTCAGGAACAAACAGGAAGAAAGGAGGAGAGCAGCAAACCACGCATTATCTTTTGTTTGGATGTAAATGCCTGTGTAGTACAGATGTGAAGAAACCGCTTCCATCATTAACAAGTGAAGCACTTTTGACTTTGAAAGAGAGAGAGAGGAGGAGGGGTGTGGAGGAGGGGAGAAAAGAGAGAAACAGACGTACTGTAGAGAGCAGCTGTTTCTGTGTTTACGAGCAGAGGAGCCTGGTCTTTGAAGGTAACCCAGAGCAGTGCAGCAGCGCTAGCTGTGTGTGGAGAGCTGGCTAATAGGACGGCTAGGTGAGCAGCTGGATAGAGGCAGTGGTGAACAGAGGGACAGATGGACAGATAGACTGGATAATGCAGTGAGCAGCACTGAATGGGAGGGCTGGCTCTGGGGCCCCTGGGCCTGGAGAACACACACACACACACAAACACAGCCTTCTTCGTATAAGTGTGTGTGAGTGAGAGAGACAGATAGTGTGGGAGAGAGAGAGAGGGAAATAGAGAGAGAAAACTGATAGAGAACAACATACTGTATAGATATGGAGGAAGAGAGAGAGAGAGAGAGAGAGAGAGAGAGAGAGAGAATCAGAGAAAAAGCAAGAGGAGGGAGGAGGGGTTAGAGGGGAGCAGGTTGGGTGCCAGCAGATGAGACAGATGTTGGGCCATACTGGAAAGCATCGGCACAGTGCACCAGGACGCCTTCCTCCACTCCTGACATCTGGGCCTGGCCTGGGTCAGCCTGCCTGGTCGCCCTGGGCAATGAGCCTGTACAAGCCTTGTGGCAAACGGGGCTGGCGCTGTGCTGCCTTTTAAATGGTGCAGTGCATTGAAGCACAATTAATGTCCTCATATCCAGCCCAGTGCTCAGCTCCAGCTAGACAGAGGTGAATGAGACATTGACAGACAGACAGACACACACACACAAACAAACAAAGACAGAATGTGGTAGGATAAGCAATTCACAGATTCACGTAAATTGCCAAAATAATTGCAAACTGCAAGTAAAATGCAGAGTTAACTGTTGTTTAGCATTGTTGTGGTTTCAAGGCAATTTATTAGTCTTTATTTTCTGATTCTTTCTGACTGAGTTGCATGACAGGCCTCATTTGTAAATGTGCAATGCACCATCATGGCTGGCAGCAGGAAAGCTGACAAAAATCTGCCGCTGTATTTTCCAGCATCTGTTGCTGTGCTGTGGCTCTGCCTTTCTTAGAGAAAAACAAGATGCACACTTGTTTTTCCACAGAATGTTTTTTTTTCTCTTTATAGTACCCATGGCCTCCTCCCTCTGCTCCCAAGTCCAGTGTTTGCAGGAAAAAAAAAAAAAAAATGAAAAGTTACATGGAAGTTATTAGCAAATTTATTTAGTCATATGTTTTTCTTATAAATAGATGACATATCGAGCTACCGGCTTTTTTGTTTTTTTACTGAAAGACAGAAGCTGCCAGACTTTATTGTGTATCATACTGCTGAGATGTCCAACATCATCAGCAGAGTGTGTAATCTCGGTTTAATGTTGTCGCAGGCAGAAAAGTGAACCTCCCCGTTTAACCTCTGCTGCCTCCAGAGGGCTTGTTTTTAATTACCAGAGGCTAACAGGCTGACCTTGGGCGTGCTGCGCTCACTTGGAATCCATGCTCGCTGAGATCTGCTCCGCTCTATTGGGAGACCGGGAGCAATGGGGTCAGAGAAAAGGCCTCCGTTTTTGTGTGTGCTTGTATGCGTGTGTGTATGCGTGCGTGCGTGCGTGTGTTGTGTTTCTGTATAGGGAATTAGTAGCATCTTCAGAAGGAAGCAGACAACAGAACCTATCTATCTGTTTGCCGTACAGAGGCGCAGGAAAGGGCCAAAGATTACCAGACACCGTGAGGCACAAAAACGAAATACTATACTGTAACAGTAGATCAACAGCAACAGTTATCAACAGCAACATGTACGCCTTTTACAATAGAAAATGGCATTGAACTGCCCCTGCCACAAGATACCTTCAAACAAATAGAAAACAAATAATATAAGATTAGGACATATTTTCTTTTGCCATATTTCTTTCACTTCTCTGCTTCCATCGTTTTACACCCACATTGCAATCCCATTAACTATCATGTTCATTTTTGTTGCTATTTTCTCCCATTATGTAAACGTGAGTGTTCTGCTCTTTTCATGAAGAGAAGCATTTACATGTTTTAAATGTATTTATTTTTGTGGTCAAATGAGACAGTGCAGGGAGAACCACTATGGGGTGAAGAGTGCAGAGGGAGAAGGGAAGAGAGAGAGGCAGAGGGAGGGACCGGGGCTCCACCCAGGCTTTCGCCTGCTCCTCCAAGAACCCGGTCACTGCACTGACTTTCAGCTTGACCCTCATTACCATGCACCTTCTGCTGCCCCCGCCTGGCAAGAAGATGTGGAGTGGGGGCTATTCGATGCAAGAGTGTCTACTGGGAGAGGCAGGCAGATGTCCTCCGCTTAGGGGACTAGAACATGTGTCCGAGCGTTGGCGAGAGGCAGCATCACTCAGCCTGTCTCTTGTCTATTTAACCTGCCCTCTTTGGCGCCACACTGCTTGTTTGACTGACAACTTTCTGTACCCTTTCTTGAGGTTGTATTTCAACTTCAGCGACTACTGCGTCACACAAACATGCTCCACCATACTCATCTGAGTGGACACAGAGTAAATTTTGCAATCTATTGGAAATTTACTCTTTGGTTTCTTGCTCAGAGACAATGCCACATAAAAAAAGGCCCCAGACTCCACACATTGAGCACTGAAGACGTGGCAGCAATTCATGTCTGTCCTTGAGCAGCGTATAGCAGGTTAACTCCCCTTTCATCTGCCTTACCTCCTGATTGTATTTATTGTTCTTTGGCTCTTGGAGGCTGTTGCTGGGTACAACCGTTGCTTCTCACCCTTTGGCACTGACCTGCTAATCAGTGCCGAAAAAGGGCAGCCTGACTGCCTCTAATTTGAGGCAAAGTCTAATTATGCTCTTTTTCCGGGACAATAAAGTTCTTCCCACTCAAGGTCAGGGGCATGCCCGTTGACAGGCCTGTTAGCAAACATCTGTCCAGCAGACTCAGCTTCCGCTCCTCTACCAACACTCATGTGTAGCCTGGAGTCACAGGCAGTGAATGGAGACTCCTCTCTCTCTCTCTCTCTCTCTCTCTCTCTCTCTCTCTCTCTCTCTCTCTCTCTCTCTCTCTCTCTCTCTCTCTCTCTCTCTCTCTCTCTCTCACACACACACACACACACACACACACACACACACACACACACACACACACACACACACACAGAGTGCCTTTACCATTGACATTAACTAAGAGACTAGCTCAGATGAGAGGAAAATAGAGTTGGGTCCGCTCCTGTGTCCATTCCTCTCGGAGACAAAAGGCTGTTTGTGAGGGAGGTGGGGGCAGTGCTATCATTGTGGGAACATAATCAGTCTGTCATTTCCGCTGCCCATGTGCTGTTGTTATCCCCAGGTCCCCTGGAAGAATGGACCTTTTGTACTGCCGCTTATGTGGCAGCGATAAAGTTTCTTACAGGAGCGCATACGTGTTTATATCTGGAGATATGTGCATGGACATAAAGTGCTTTGTTTGGCTTTAGTCTGCGTCTGCACTGCAGAAGGTGGGGCACTTAGGCCACCGGGGCTGGGTTGCTTTTTCCATCCACACAAATGCAGTCTGTATGTGGCCAGTCAAACCAGGAAATGAGACAGGGCATGCTGATTGGCCATAGGAAGAGAAATTAGATTCTCCCTGACAGCACCATCTGACTGAATAACACAACAAACCAAAAGGTTTACCTAGTGTGAGGATAGCAGGCCAGTGGGGGAGTTATGGGCTGCTATCTGTCTGATGAGGAGAGGTCTGCGGCTGTATATAGAGTAACACTCTTTCTCTAAGGGGGTGGTTTCAGACAGCAGCTCTATTTGACAGACCCCTGCCATTTGCAGCTGGAGACAAAAGCCAATTTCATCACTTACCTGGTGGCCAATCAATACTGACCTGAGGCAGAAAGAAGTCTACGCAATGCAGGAGGTCTCTGTAGTCACAGAAAAAAAAAGTAGTACAAAATCAAAATCAAACATCAAATGTTTCCAGTCTGGACTATTTGTTTCAGGTTTACTGATATTCAGAAGCTATATAGCACAGAAATTAAAGTCAAGACGTTAAACTGTAATTTTATCCAGGATAAAGGATATGAATTACTTTGTCAAAAATTTGATCCAACACACAATTAGTAATCTGTGGCTCACCAGATTTTTTTAATACTTCCATACCCTCATATCAATGTCCCTAACCACTCCTTACAGTGTATGCCACATAATCAGCCCAGCGGTAGAAATGTAAATTGAGCTTTCAGAGTTCAACCCTGTCAGAGGCACAACTGTTATTGAGTGCTTCGCCAGTCATTTGAACCGCACGTTTGTGTGGTAATGTCACCAACATTTGGACAACTTACTGATTTAACGCCAAGGAAAATAAGAGTGATGACATCAGTGCTCTTTGTGCAGGTTTCTAAGCCTTAATAATGCTTGTATTTAACATATTCTGTGATGAGAATCCAACTGAGGTTGGGTTTCTAACATTGTGGGATGGTGGGTGAATGAGACTGTCTCACGTGGCTGTGTGGAGACAAATCACAGGCCAGAAACTTCAATAGGAAGCTGTGTAGATCTAGAGAAATGAGAGATCTTTGCTAACACACTTGCGTCCAGTCGGCAAACTTTTCTCTGTGATGAGTGGAAAATAGGGGCTCCAAGTATTTTGAATGAAAGCCATCTCTGTGTGGTTTTTAAGACTGCTGTCTCTCTCTGGGTTCAGCCTTTGAAATACAGTTAAGACCTTTGATGGAGGTTCTCTGCCAGCCTCATGGAAAGAGAGGAAAGACGTAAAAGAGAGAGAGGGAGATGAAGGCAGACAGAGAGGCAGAGAGAGTTCTAGGGAGAGGAAAAGAGAGAATATAAAACTTTGAATGTTTGCTGGATTTGGATGTTAACGCCTTGTGGGTTTCTCCACCTCCCTACAGCAACTGTATGCCGCCCAGCTTGCCAGCATGCAGGTCTCTCCTGGAGCCAAGATGCCCCCACTCCCCCAGCCCCCCAATGCTAGTGGGCCCATCTCTCCCTCCTCTCTGAAGAATGACAAGAGATCCTCCAGCCCCGTCACTCAAGTCAAGGTACAACCCCCGATTCCTTCAACCGTTCACACCTCCTCCCCATCCGCCAACCCAGGCCTCGAGTGGTACTTGACCTAGCCTAGTTGGTGCTGCCTCAATAAACTAGCAACCAGTATTACTACTCACTACTTCAGTGTTACAGCAGGCCATAGCTGAGCCCAGCTTCTAGCAGGCCATCAATCTGTGGGGTTTTAACAAGCCCCCCTCTCTTTCAACCAGAACTCTGTGGACATGGTTGCTATGGCTCTGGGTGCTCCAAGCAAGTAATTTGTGGAACACATGGTTTCTGATCACAAAGAAACTGATTTTTTATCTATTTCTTTTTTTTTTTTACAAAACCATTGGAACAAAACCATTACGACAGAAAGATAAACAGTGTTATGCAAATGCTGACTAAAATGAAGCAAAAAGTAGGATTGATGACCTTTTTTTTTGCCTTGTAAATAAACCAAATACAGGAGGTATTTTGTGCTGCTGTATGGCATGGATCCACTAGACCTCCGCACAGATGAGAGGGCATATACATCATCCCCACTCACTAAGGCCATAATCAGAAACATACGTCCATTTGGAGTAGTTTAGCTTAATAATATCACAATGGAGAAGGGATATAAATCATGTTATTAAATGGTAGGACAGCACTCTGGTATTCTCTTCAGGACTCTCTCTCTCTCTCTCTCTCTCTCTCTCTCTCTGTGTGTCTCTCTCTCTCACACACACACCATCCCTCAGGCCTGCTGCCCCCTGGGATTTTGATCCAAAGATTGCCATCAAACTGACTCAACACTGTCCTTTGATCAAATGAATGCCAGTCGCTATTTACCAGATGAGGTGGATGCCATTTAGAGCAGTATTGCTACAAACTAGCTCTAGTTACGCAAAATATTGTTAAATATTACAAAATTAAGAACTTAAACTGATAGGAATTAAACCTAAATGGAAAGTAAATATATCCTGGTGTCCCCCCATCTGTATCCACACTTACATGGAATTAGATTGCCTTTAGTTTTGTTTGTCTGCTTTCAGCTTCACTGCATGACAAACTGTTATTGGCACAGCAATAACAAGGCCTTGGGGCAGTCTATGCTTGAGCCATATGTTTGGACAAGGAGACACTTGGGCTTTGAAAAAGACTCTGTTAACAACAGCATGAGCCCTAATCTCATTTAAAAGACTGCTGTATACACAGGGCGATTTATACTGCGCAAAGTGACATTTCTCTTCTGGGATCTGGGATACGCATGTTTGACTCGTTTCTATTCCGAATCAGTCAGTATTCATTGTATTTAGGCAAATCGTCTGTGCACATTGCAAACTTTTAGTGTGTCTTGGCTTACAGGACAGTTTGCTCATCATCTTGGCATTTTTGTCTCTCAAGTGATGGAATGTCTGATCATAGATTGATTATATCTTTAATTTATTTAAATATTTTATACAAATATTTTATTAAATAATGAGTCCATTCCTTTTGGTCTTGTGTGCTTTTCACCATGACTTTTGCACAACTACTGTAGATTACGCACAGATTGAGGATGATGGCTCACACAGGTTACTCTTGTTTCTTGTGTATTTATGCTACCTATTCATAAGCAATATTTGCATACGTCCCTACAAAGATTGGCACAGCTGGAAATAAACACAGCTGCTTGGGTTCACTTTCAAATGTTTTAAGCAAAGGAGCAACTTGATATGCATGGCCACTGCCTTCCATTGGTGTGTTTGTAATCCTTCCACTACCATCTATTTAGGTTGCAGGTACCCTTAGATAAACAATGTTTGGTCCCAGTAGGTGAACTGCTGATGACAGCACCCTGGAGAATACTGCTGTTCATCTCTCATCATCCTCAATAACGCCTTACTGCTTTCCACAAGGCTGCAACCAGCCCAGGAAATACAGCACTGAATACATGTATCCTCCTCTGACCTGTCACCTCAGAACTAAACCACTTAGAGGTTGTTGTTGTTTTGTTTTTTTTATCACATTATATATCATAGGAATTGTTATCAAAGCAAATGATAAAACCAAGTATGCACAAATGAGGAAGGGAATTAGAAAACAAGTTAATGAAGTAGATAATGTAAGTCGACATCTGATGAATGGAACAGCTGTCTTTGATCATCGGCACCGCTGTTATCTGGTCATTATTTATTCTTCGAACCAGAGTGCAGAGACAGAAAGCAGGGAGGAGGAGAGGGAGAACAGATGAAGATGTACAGAGAGGCAGAATCTGCTTTAATTAGTGTGAACAAAGGCACTGGGCAACTGTGAGGAAGACCGTAATGGCACAGTTCCTAAGGATGAATGAGGAGAGGAGAGGAGAGGAGAGGAGAGGAGAGGAGAGGAGAGGAGAGGAAGTGTGGGTCAGGGTAGGGATCCTGTAATTAACCGGGAACAGAGCAGAACTGTGCCGTCTGGGAATGCTGCGCTCCTCCAAAAGGGGTGGGGGCCACCTATTCACATCTGTCTTCTCTCATTCCCCCTATCTCTGCCGCCATAGGAGGAGGGAACGCAGCCCCTCAACCTGTCCGCCCGGCCCAAGACGACAGACCTGGTCAAGTCCCCCACATCCCCGACACAAAACTTGTTCCCTGGCAGCAAAAGCAGCCCCAACAACCTTATCGGCAAGGGTGGTATCCCCAGCCCCCTCGGAGGAGGAATGGGTCGTGGTTCCTCTCTGGGTAAGACCGCAGACTGCCTCCGCTTCTCAAGCTCGATCCCACACAAGCACAAGGCCACATATACACAAATGTACACCGTTTAAACACACACTTACACACTCCACATCCACGGAGGAAGAAGGAGGACCTATTACAGGGTTTTGGTGCTTCATATCTGACAAATGAATGCTGCTGTCAAACCTGCAGCGGTCAAGTTATTTTCTGGAGTGTGTGTTCTAACAGGCCATTTTACTGTCTTCATCCCATTCCTCCCCAACCTCCACTGTGTGTGTGTGTGTGTGTGTGTGCAGACATCCTGTCCAGCCTAAACTCCACCGCGCTGTTCGGGGACCAGGATGCGGTGATGAAGGCCATTCAAGAGGCCAGGAAAATGAGGGAGCAGATCCAGAGGGAACAGCTGCAGCATCACCAGCAGGGCATGGAGGCAAAGCTCTCCGCCCTCAGCTCCATGGGCCTCAACAACTGCAGAGTTGACAAGGTTAGGACTGCAATCAAATAGCCATAGTCTTTCTATCTTTTATCCTTTCCAAGTCCCCATTATGCAGGTCCTCTCCATCCCAAACTGTTTTCACGGGACTTTTACACTGCTATACCAAATAATTAGCAACACACTATATAGAGCAAAAAACAACCCTTCAGCCACACAGAGAGTTGGTAGTTATAGTTGTCCATGAAAGTAGTGGAAAAAACAAACTAGTAAAGAAACTGGAACACAGTGATTTTGATATAGCAGTAATTCTTAAGACCAATATTTTTCTTTAATCCCTGTCCAGGGTGGTCGTATTGATTGGCATTGGCATATTTAGTGTGTATACATGTGTGTTTACACAAACGAGTGTGAGTGTGTGTGTGTGTGTGTCTGTGTGTGTGTGTGTGTTTAGAGGGCCTGGTGTTGTTGATGTTGGTGTGAGGGCCGTGACAGGCCATGGCAGTGCCCGGTGTGGGTTAAGAAGACTCTGAAGTCTCTGCCCAATTAAAGCAGACTTGCAGCCCTCTCCGTCCCTTGACACGGGACAGGGCTGCTTTGTACCAGGAGCACACACTCCCAGGGATTCCCTTTAAAAATATCTTCAATCGATGAGTCAATCAAGGAGAGAAAAAAGCTGTCCTCCTCCCTTCAGTTTGATGCCATGTTGCCAGTTGGCTGTGAGGAGCAGGCAGGAACTGGGAGCGATGCTCATTAATATTTCAGCACCTGACACTTTCAACCAACAGCCTCAACTAGGTCAATGTATATGTAAAAAAGTCAATGAATATCTATTTTGATTTCCCTCTAATTTGGTGTTTGGAGGAGATCACTGTCTATGCAGGTGGCAATCATCTATGCTCTCACTGAAGTGTGGCAAATAAATTGGTGCGGCCCACAGAGAGGTTGCAGAGAAACAGAGTCTCCCCTAATCTACTTACTAACCAAGGACTAATGTTAGACTAACATTTTAACAATAATGATCCATTCTATAGTCCCAATTTATTTATTTCAAGCGTCTATGATACGTTTGCTGGGACACATTTTCTCCTTAACTTTGAAGCAAGCAAAGAGGCACAGCATCTTACACGCATCTTTAAGTTGTTAGCTTTTTTCCTGTTATTGAATCTCTTTGTTCTTTTCCCGCTAAGTGGGCCATGGCATGTGAAACTTTTAGCACGAGTGTCTGTGAGGCCTGTAAGTAAACACCCTTATTTCCACTCAGTCACTGTCTGTGACAGGAGCCTGAGCAGCTCCCTGCCTCCCTACCTCTAAGGTGAGCCTGTGGTCAGCCAAGCAGCAGAATCTGCCATGACATGAAAGCAATACTTGAACAATGCCTGTAAAGAGCCATTTTCAACAGGCAACACACACCTACAGCCACATTGTTCTTAGCAGGTAGAGCTTAACGCCTTTTTACTCCCTGCTTAGTCTTTAGTTGGATTCAGTTTTGTCTCCCCTGAATTGTGGACCTGTCTGCTCAGCCTGTGTTAAAGCTATCATCTCAGGTGAGGTGAATGGGTTTTCTTAAAGGGATCCTGTGCTTGACATATTCAATCACTCCTCACCTGTAATCTACCTTTTAACTCGGGTTTGCCGCCCGAGGAGAGAGAGAGAGAGACAGAGAGAGACAGAAAGAGAAAGAGAGAGAGATGGTACGTAAATGTGAAGTAGCAAGTAAATAAAAAAGTAAGTAAAAGTGCTACATAAATTAAGTTTACTATAAAAGTATAATAAGGAGGAAATAGACTTAAATGTAAGATTGAGTTAAGGCTAAGGAGGCTGTCACTGGAGGATCTCAGCACTGACAGCAAACAGGTACAAACAACAAATAATAATTAGGGGTACTATAATGTTGAAAATACGACTGGTATGTTTGGGTTACTGCGTTGCTTGTGGTAACTGTACGCACCAGACACTCCCTCTTTTGGGAAGTCATTTAAGCCCAACGCCTTTGTTTGTGTGTGCATCTGTGTGGGTTTTTCTCAGGTAATTGTCTACAGGACATCAAACACATTGGTAATTTTCTTGGGTGAAAATACCCAAGAATGTTAATAAGTGAAAGCTGCCATAGCTTTACCAGAGGTAATAAGTTTCTGTTTTCATTACAATGTCATTTATGCGTCCCGTTAAATGACACCTTAACTGAGCTCATGCTTGACTCTCTGGCTCCTGCAAATCAGAGTGAGATACTATCACCTCTTACTTTCAGTGACACTGCCCCTATTAGGGTGGTGTGAAATTAGAAGCAAGCTTTACCAAGTCAGCTAAAAGAATTACCCCATCATCTTCATCCTTCTGCTGCAATAAAGAACAGTAGGTTGTAATTCAGCGGTGAGGTGAGAGTGAGAGAGAGAGAGAAAGAGAGAGAGAGAGAGTCTTCTGCTGATACAAGCCAAAGTCTAGAGAGGTTTGAATGCCCCAGATAAAAGCTTTCACTTTGGTCAGTTTCAGAATATTAATATTTCAAGCAAGTGCCTCACCTGACATAAATACGGTGCGGTCTTTAATAGCTCCCCTCCCAGTCTCTTGTTTGGAAGTTTATCATAGTGAGAGCTTACATGAAGAAGATTCTGGGAAGGTAACATAAATGGGATTAAGGAGAGGTTAAGATCATCTAGCGTGGCTGTTAGAGGGGGATATTAAATATTGATTTATCCCAGTGTAATGACCGGGCAGAGGAGTGGGTCTAAGTGCTGCTTACAGATGGATCAATTCATCTTTTAATACAAAGTGTGTCCGTACACTACAATGCATCCCTCCCTAACCTTTATTACTATGACTCCTCTCTCTCTCCCTCTCTTTCCCTCCCTCTCTCTCTCTCCCTAGCCATTGACCTAGGAGATAGATCAGACTCTCTGTTCTACAAGCCCTTTACTTGAGGACATGTAAAATATTCATGCTTTACAGGAGCGTATTTTCTTGCTTGTCTTTTTATTTGTCTGTTTTTACTATAGCCCATCAGTACAATAAAACCTTTTACAACCCTCCTACAATTTACCTGTTTGAAATATTTATTTTAAGGTATTATTGTCTGCAGAGGGCAATTACTTTGTTCCATTATTTACCATCTCCTCCTCACCCAGTGGAAGCTTTTATCTAGAGCAAGCCAGGATGCCTACAGTCAAATACATATCAATCCATTTGTAACTCTTGGAATTGTTTCCTGCTATTATGTACTGTAGCTATAACTGGATACGCTATTTTCCAGGGTCATAGTTGAATAAAAATATCAAGCATCTGTACAGTGCCCTACTCACACAGCAGTTGGATGCAGAGTCATAAGAGGACTGCACAGGCAAATTGAATATGGCCGATAGGTCACTGTTATTTTCCCAGGAATGTAATGTATTACTATGAAATGTTCACAATCCAGCAGTAAAAGCAGTAAAACGTAATCAGCAAAAAAGTGAATAATTCCAAGGTATAAATTGGTCCTTGTTGCACTTATTGTAGTCATACAGTATGTGAACCTTCATAACTAAGTGATAGGAGCTTTTCTGTAGATGTAACCAGCAGTAACATGGAAAAAGCAAACCAAAAGCCAGAGTGGAAATTCACAAGGCTGTGAATTCTATTCATTCATCCATCTTATCAATACATTAATGAGTGCTGCTAGCTCTTGTTGTGGGCATTAAATGTGTGTTTCATGTAATTGTCTGTGCCGTTAAAAATGAGCCAGCTTGATTCCTCTTACCCAGAAATCACTGAGAAATGGTACAGGATTGATTCAGTGTTTTCAACTTAAGGAAACTGTTGCTTCCATGACGAACGAAGCAGCATTTTGTTTTTGCTTCATAATTTAAAGTTCCTGCCACCATGTCAGCACCAAAAAACTCTCTGAGTTAGTGAATCCTTGACTAACGCTGACGTGGCGTCCAATGTGATTGGTCAGTAAAAGCCTACCAGAGATGAGAGTCAACCAATGGTCGAGCAGAGAAGAAGAGATAATAGTCTTATTGCCAATTGGGCCAATGACTGACCAATCAACTGGTCTTACAAGCCCTGGGACATTGGTCAGTCCTTCTTGTCAAGCCCTATAAAGTCAGGTGTGGCAGATTTCAGGACTGATGAATCCTCTTCTCTCGTCTTGGCTCTGATAGTAGCTGAACACGTGATGGCCTGGAGGTTCGGCGTAGAGATAAAATATATTCCTCTGCTGACATGTCCCAAACTGGAATCAAAAGGTGAAAGGCCAGTGTATTAACCTATTGAACTGCCCTCTTCTGCCCTGCAACCCCTCCTCTCTTCAATATTGATGACTGCAATTGTCCATTTCCCATGTCCCGAAGCTCAGCCTCTAAATATTCAAACAGAGCTTATACTGGTGCTCCACAAAATCCTGACTGCTAACCTATTGGTTATAGTGGTTATACTGCTCGCTCCTGTGCGTGCGTGTGTGTGTGTGTGTGTGTGTGCACATGTGCGTGCAGGCTTGCGTGTGTGTGTGAGTGTGTGTGATGCCAGGGTTCTATTCAGGCAAAGCCCTCACAAAGACTTTGAATATAATCTTGTCTGGTCTGCAGCCCTGGAAGCAATTTTCTGCTCCTTTTCGACTGCTGTCTTGGAAATTGCAAACCAAGGCGTTTTGGCTGCAATGTAAATCCTTGGCATACAAGGGTTTGCCCATCCAAATTAGATTATGCTCAGCTCCCAGACACTGGCTGTAGCCAGCAAGTGCTATTGTGAAGATTGCTTACATTAATGCTTTGTCCAATTGTTCACATCTGCCAAAAGAATAAAAATAGTGTATGACTCTGGATAATATGTGCCTGTGTGTGTGTGTGTGTGTGTGTGTGTGTGTGTGTGTGTGTGTGTGTGTGTGTGTGAGTGAGTGTGTGTGTCCAGTTGTGTATGTGTTTGTGCCTCCAGTGTCTGTGTGTGTGGGCTCCTGTCCCAGGTCAGGTCTTTTGCTCTGTCTCGTCTCTCCTCCAGAAAGACATCAAGACTGCATCTTGGTTGGGTCATTTGGCTGAGGTAGCTCCATTATTTTCTACAGTTGTCATTTTACATGGTGAATTTCTGGCCTGCAGCAGTCGCTCAGAAATGTTACTGGCCCTGGTGGCTAAGACCTGTAATGCTGTGCTCACTGCAAGGTAAGCACAACAAAAGACAAGGGAGAGAATAGGCCACAAAGGGCCATTTATACTCTACGGTATTGTTGCAGTGGGCACATAATGGCTCTAGTGTCCAACTAGTCATAGGGTTTTGTCCGTATGTGAAAGGGGTTTGGGTAATGCTCTAACATACTGCAGTTTGCAACCTGGAATATTTGATAAGGCAGGAGATCTGAGCCCAACTTAACAGTCCCTGGAGGACCTAGTGAACAGTTCAGGATCATTGAGAGTTGGAAACCCATAAAATACATGATCTCAACACAAATGATCTCAGCACAGTGTAGAAGAACATAAAAAACGGAGCACTCAGAAAGACAGAAAGACCTTCATAGCGCAGAGATGGCAACACGTAAAACTCCTGTACAAAAGGATGTGTCATTTTTAGTCTAATTGGAGTCAACACACATTTGTAATACTTTTCAGGAAACACAAGATATGTTAATTATTATTTACAAATGATGTGTTAAAAATAACACAAATGTGTTGTCCCAAAATAGACACACAGACACAGATGTGTTGAAAAAATGACACATTATTTTGTGTTGTAATTGAAGTTGAACGGTCACATTTTGTGGGTTTGACTTGTTTTGCCTCCAACAAAAAAAGAGCTCATCCTGAATAATGATATTATATTCTGTCATTAAAAACAAACAATAAAAAATAAATTGGCATAATGCCCAGAGTAGGGTTAGCTCAGCTATCTTTTACATACTTTAAGCCCCATAATTAAATTAAAGGCTGTTCTTTTCTCTGTTTTAAACAAATGAGGTGATGCCCTGGCAGTACCAATGGGACTGGAATAGCTGGCCATCTCTGCTCTGTGTGATGTAGAGGACGGCTGCTATAGAACAGATGCCAGCCTGTTGTGGCTGCTACTGTTGATTCTGCTGCTGCCGCCTGCATTAGCTTTAGCAAAGGGGGAGCTCCTGGTAAAAAGAGAGCAAGAGTCTGCATGAAAGGAACTGTGGGCTTACCGCACGGCTGGATGTACTTAACATTTAAATGGTTCAAAACTACCAACTACTGGAAAGCTGCAGACTTATAAATAACATTGCAACTGGTTACAATGAAAATACAAAACAGACGAGGAGCTGAACACAGAGGTAGCTATGTAAAAGTCCATGTTAAAGTGCACTCTTTGTCTCCTTCAGGGCTGGGACAGATTGTGGAGGGTTTCAGTTTGAGGGCCTCAAAGTCTCGACTTGGGGCTATAGACCAGAGTGATGACTGACACTTGATACACAAAGCCTTGTATTGTGGTCAGAGATCCATGGCCTTCAACTTGCCACATACCAGGTGTGTGCTATAGCCAGAGCTAGTTCAGCACATTAAGCAACGTAAGTGGCTGTTTAGGGTCCTGCAGCTGCTAAAGGCTCCCATCGTGACAATTTAAAAAAAACTGTATATAAAAATATATATATATGATAATATAATTTCCACCATAAAGGAAACATGGACGAGATTCAAACAATAGTTTAGAGATCGGGGAAATGTAGCCAGTAACTGCTGTTCGATTGCACATAAATGGCTAAACATGTAATATACTACACATATATGGCCAAAGCATAACCAGACTATTAAGAAACTTTGATTGGCAACTGATATTTTTTGGAAGGGAAAAAATATGTCATGCCTGCCAGTTGACTGAAAGAAATGAAGCAGTTTCCTCTCTAAATAACCGTTCTGATCTCAAAAATGGTTTAGGTTGCGAACATCCCAAATGCTTGCAGAATAAAGTATCATTTGATTTGGCTTATTCCTATTTTGCCGGGAATGTGTACATTTAAAAAAATCAGTTCACTATGTGCTAGAAGCCACACAGCTCCAGCAAAAAGATATCATTGGTTCACTAATACTTATTGAAGGATAAACATTTTAAAACAAAACTTGAACTGAAACCATGAATTGAAACATATTTCGAGCCTGGCCCAAAGTCTGGAGATGGCCCTGGAAATTCAACATGCAGCAAGGCCTGGTTTGTCTGTTTTTTCACCAAGGTATTAGCAGCACCTGGGTCTGAGAAAAAGTATGAGCTAACTCATGGATTTTGCACCTGTCTGGTTTGATTATTGCCTGGTTCAGTCAAGCATCTCTTCACCTTGCCCTAGCTCTTTTACTAAAGTAACATCAGAGTGAGGTTTTTTTTACTACCTAAAGCCATAGACAGTATTTTCTCTGGAGTGTTAAGTGGTGCATCAATTTCTTATTATGGTATCTGAAAAGTTTATGCGCAGTTACTGCTGCAATCATCTAAGTCAGGGTAGTTTTCATTATACTATGTCATGCCTCAACCTGACTCAACAAACTTGCTTGTCTAATCAGTCCTGCCTGTTTAATCAGTCCACGCTGATCCGCACCACAGTCTACCTCATTGCGCTGTGTATTTTACTTTCATCTGTATTTGAACAATCCAAGGCCATATGGCTTTGCCTATAGCCGAGGGCTATTTATAAAGAGAGAGTGAAGGAGTGTCAGGATTGGCAATGTAATGCGTAAATACAGGGCAGAAGCAGGCACAATGCACAGGGCCGTCCGCCACCCGCCTCTGCCCAGAATACACCCTGTGGGCAGAGCAGCAGGCCTCCGGCACATGTTCTGTGGCCAGGCAGATTAAAGCTCTCTTTACAGCACTGACAAGGGCTCTCTTGGGTTCCTCGCACAAGAAGTTCCACAGACTCTGCCATCCATCCTTTCTCTCTCTCTCCCTCTCACTCTCTCTCTCTCTCTCTCTGTCTCGCTCAAGACTCATGACTTCACTGGGCAGCCATGTGCAGCTGAACAAAATGCGTCTGTTACCAAACTTTACAGACAAAGACTGCGCAGGCAGGGCAGATGAGATTATTGTGGGTGGCATTTTTCCACTACAGCTTGCAGTGCACTGCTATAATTTTAGTTGTGGGATGGAGAGCTGCATGCTGAAGTCATTTGAGGGAGGGACCAGTTGCTTGCCAGCGGTCGTGGTCAGAATGGGAGGGGAACAATGTGTACTGTTACATCTTTTGTGTCCTCTCTCTTTCTCTCTCCCTCTTCCCCTCACTCTTGCTTTATTCTTGTTCCCCGTGTTTGTTTTTTTCTTTTTTTTTTATAAATCAAGAGATTCCCTCACTTTTCATTGCACTCTATTTTACCCTTTCTTTCTCAGTCGCTAAATCCTCAGCATTTATTTTTCTGTATTTTTATTATTGAAGGCCTTCTGCTGTACTCTACGTTATGAATACCTTTTACATCAGCCATATATTGGTGATCTCTCTCTCTCTCTCTCTCTCTCTCTCTCTCTCTCTCCCCCTCCCTCCCTCTCTTTCTCCCTCTCTCTCCTGGCAGGATTGCCAGCATCCCTAGATACTGCATGTCCTTTGCTACTCTTCTGTGTCAGAGTGATCAGTAAAAATTTAATGACACTATAAAATAATAAAAGTGCCATTAATTTATCACAGCACTTGATGCGTGGGCAGTAAAGAAGCATTAGTTCACTGAATATTTTCAAGCCTTTAAACAAAACCCCCGATGTTGTGCATATAATTTATGGCCCTAATTTCAACTATAATTCTAATTCACAGATATAAATTATAAAACTTATAACCAATAAGTATATTAAAGTCAGTATATAAAATTTTATGAAAATTTGTGGTACCATATTGCACAGATAGTCTAATGTTAATTAGCATAGCTAACACAAGGAAAGGGAAATTTACTGTAACTACACCTTTATGATATCCAAGTATGTAAAAGCTGGCTCATATTCATGCCAGCCTATTCTAAATAACCCCTGTAAGCACAAATGTGTATGATCATACACATTAGACAATTTGTATGATCATAGACAGAAATCATGTTACCACATGATTCTGTCAAATGAAGAATGTGCAAACAAGAGCCTCATTCAGGCTCGTTCAATGTTGTTCCCAGCTGCCTAATGCGCTGATGCTCACTAATCATATGACTTTGTGTGGTGGAGAAAGAAGTTCAGCACCAAGCTAGTTATTAATGAAATTCATTGATGGATGGCCCCTGTTCTCTCTCCTTCTCAGCCCAACATGATGCTTAATGATCATGAGTTTATAAAAGGACTTGATTGATCAGGAGGGACCAGCGGAGCACAGGAGAGGGAAGAGATGGCTAATTTATTACAGACTTCCCCCTGAACGCCGTGTCTTCCTGGTGGACTGTCCAAGTAGCATCCGAAGCAGCACCATTGCCCACCCAGCTAATCGCACATCAGTCACTTTGTCATCGGGCTGCTAGCTTCTTTCATTAAGTGCAATAATGTGGCTGGGTGATGAATACAGCTCTGTGTGTGTGTGTATGCGTGTGTGTGTCGCTTCACACAGAACGTGGCACTGAGAAAGGCACCGCACTCCATCTTCTCTTTACAAAGCGTCCTCTTGCCCAGCAGGGACCACCACATATGTCATAATTAGAAAACACTTAAGTAAGCAAAGGGCCGTCAGATAGACAGGCTCTAATCACAGGCCATAAGCAGGTAGTGGTTAATTGTATATCAGAATCACTCAGCTGGCCATAAATAATGACTGCTCCTTCAAGTATGATGGTAAATTGCAGTGCTCTTTCTGTCTCTCTCACAGTCTTTTCTTTTGAGAAATAGTTCTTGAATAAATAAAAGCATGAGGAAAATCAAAATACTGTGAAAGGCCTCAAATGGACTATCTTCATCCTTCATCTTGTCATCCTTTTCAACCCTCCAGAAAAGGGTTGTAAGAAAGAAATAAAAAACATTTTAGACAGATAGATATCTTAATTATCATAGTTTTTCATATTTTTCATTTTTTCCAATATTTTTTCAATTACTACTAGCTATTGTTGCCAACATTATTTTATTTATCAGGAAAACACAGCAGTATCAATCAGATACAATAGTATAAATAATTTCTTTGGACTTATTATCTTTCGTTTATTTAATGTTTTAGCACCTTCCTCTATTAGAAAAAAAAGATAAACATACATAAACTCCCTTGTGGGGGAAAAGTGGAAAACAAACAAAACGGTGAAGGAAGCACAGAGAACACAGGGGCTGAAAGATTAATGTGCTTGTTGGTGTCGGTGTGTGTGGCAGGGGAGCTGTTAGTATTGTGTTGGGACTCCACCTGAGTATCTGTTCAGACTGCGTGTGATAGGCATGCTCAGAAAAGAAAGAGGGATAGGAGGGGTCAGCGCAGACAGTGCACCTTTGGCAGAGATTGAACGCTCACCCTGGGAGTAAAACAAATGCTCTCTTCTGAATGGCGGCAACATGCCTGCTTTTAGTGTCATCCAGGCGAAACCTAGGGGGGAGAGATTATTTGTATCATGCAGAGTCAAAGTGTCCATCTCCTACTTGAGTCTTTAGAGAGGAAGACAGCCCTGTGCTAATGCCCTGTGTATTCACTGAGGAACTAGGTCATTCAACAATGGAGCCAGCAGCAGTCGGCACTCTCCCCTTGCATAATACATTAAGTGTAATGTGCAGCAACTATTCAGAGGCCCCCCGAAAGCTGTTATTTTATTCTGTAAATGCACACGGACATGACATTTAATATTGTCACAGAGCGGTGAATGACAGGGTTTCATTGTGCGTCAAGTACAACATGATGCCAAGTTTAATCTGAGCACAAAGCGACATGACAAATGGGAAAACACGGTGTGTTCTCCAAAGCATGAACTCTGAATAAATGATGGGCGCTGAGCTCTGGGCGCTGTAGACTGGAAGGGAGGATGTAAGGAGAAGATTACAGAGGAAAATCTGAGCACTGCAAAGAGGGCCACGGCCCCATTGTGTGCTTGGGATCACAAAGTATCCCTCTGTAAATCTATTTACAGCACCCCTGGTCCTCACTGTCTCTCTACCTCCTGTCATCCATTATAGCGGCTGCTGAATAGAGAGATGAGAAAGGAAAAAGCTACATCCAGCTCATGTCAAAAGAGCAGCTCTTCAAAAGAACCTCCATTTATCAAAGACACTTTCTCTTTTCAAAATTTCAGAGATTCCTGATGGGGTTATATTTACAATTATATTACTGTAAAAAGGTGTATATCTGCTTGTTCGCGTGCCTGACTGTTTTCTGTTCCCCTGTAGGAGAGGGCACATTTTGAGAGTCTTGGGCACCACCTCGGCAAGCTGGGCGAGGAAGGAAAGATTGGCCACAGAGTTATCGACCTCACCAGGCCAGAGGATCTTGACGGTAAGGTTCTTTCTTTTGAAACATATATCACACATAATTCTATCTCTGATTATTTCTAAATGATGTCCATACAGATGATGATTGCATGCCTCCTCGCAAAATCCACATACATTCACTCCTATTTTTACTGAACATTCTTTGCCAAATTCTAAAGAGTTCCTTGCCTGTATTCTCCTATACACTTTTTTTGTGCAGTAAAATAAGGCAAGGTGGCTGGTAGTCTGCTGCTCTATGTGGCTCAGTTCTAGATGGTGGAGTGGAGCATATATGGGTGTGTGTCTGCACATGTGCATGTGTGTGTAATGGGGGTGTGAGGGTGGGGGTGAATGCCATTTGAAATGGGCTGTGGCTCCAAGGTTTTCACAGGTAGGTGAGTGGAGGACAAGGGTGCCTGAGGACAAAGCTGGCTTTTTTCCAAGCTTGGCTCCTGTTGCTGTTGTGCTTGTTTGAGGTCCTGGGCACAGGAGTGTAAATTCGGGTAGCACCAGTGTGACAAAGCGTCATCTCCCTTTGTGGCCATGACTCCTGCACAGCAGCAAGGAGTACCTCGGTGCACCAATGTTTGTCTGACATAAATATTTGTGGCAGTTTCCATGGCACTTCAGAGCCAGAGCAAAGAGGAAAATGGATCTGACTCATCTTTGATGCCTGAAAGACTCTCAAGGCAGAAGGATAGATATTTCTCAGGACAATGTAAGCCCTCACCGTCTTCAGATAGCACGCTACAAACATTTCCCACCAGTTTTTAGCCTGAAATGTTCCTGAATAATTGGTTCACATAGATTTTTATAAATTTAATTTAATTGGTTTACCTCCCAGAAAAAATATTTGTTTACTAACTCCAAAGCAAATGGCAATTTTTTTTATCCTGTCTGCTTTCACATCACACCCAATCTGGAAGATGAGAATTAGAGGTGCAGTTAGTGGTTTCATAGACATGTTTCCCATGTGAGCCACAGCAGCAGAACCCGTCCCACCCCTCTGCCTGCCTGGGCAGATGTGCTTCCAGTCCCTAGCCTCCCAGTGGGAACCTTCCTTCTGTGGCTACTGTGGAGCCAGGGTAGAAGCAGGGCGCGCACCAGTCCAGTTGTGTCCTTTTAAGTCCTGCACGGGGCCGAGGGAAAGGCTAGCACCAGACGCCTCACATCAGTGTTCCCAGTAGGCTATGGATTAGGAGCAGGCAGAGGTTAGCAGAGAGGAGAGGTCCTCTTCCCAGGGGGAAGCAGCATGGCTGGGAGCCAGGGCACTACATATAACTCAAACACGCAGTTACTATTTCTTTCAAATATATCTGTCTGTCTCTTTCAACTTCACCAACAGGAAAACACATACGGATGAATGATGTGAAGCAGGGTTTTATGATGTGAACCACAAAGAGTGTTTACACTTCTGAGAACATGTTGACTTTAGAGCTCCTTGTTTTGAGGCTTTTCTCCTTGATATATGGTAGAATATCTATGTAATTGGAGTTTATTTGTGCTCTCTTTAACTGTTATTACAATTCATATCTATAGCCACACTTTTCATTATTTTATGGGACCATTTGGTACAGGAGAAAGGAACTGAATTTAGAATCTCCTCTGTATTTCAACACAGTATTCCTCAGTAGCTCAGAATGCACTGTATATACTTTGGTGTTTCCTGAAGAGGAAAATTACTGGGTGTACCTCACAGCCCCTAGATAGGGTGTGAAAGCCCCTTGGTGTGTAGCAGCTCTCCCTACAGAACAGAGCAGTCACATTGAGCAGGCCCAGTGTACAGCAGGCCTCTATCATCACTGCAGTTCACAGAAAGCTTTAGGTTGCTTAAACTAATATTTGCAAAGCATGCAGCAACCAAATTAACATCTGCCAAAGTCCTAACGACGGCGATTGGAAAATAGTGGCAGAGGAATGGAAATAGATAGAATTTCCTTCATTTTGCAAAGCCACGAGCCACACGCATGAACCCACCGCAAATTCATTAGGTCTTTTTAAGCTCTGATGAAAAACATTAACAAATACCACAAAGGCCTCAGCGTAGCCCCTTTGTTCATTCACATATGGCAGCATGGAGTTGGTGTGGTGCTGAGGTTGTGTGTTTGTCTAAACCGCCCCCAACACTGAGGGTCCATGGAGAACAAAGGGGGCGTTGAGAGATGCATGGAGGCAGGAAACAGAATTAATCTAAACGCACACTGTGATAATATCAACCAGAGAGTGAGAAAAGATGACGCTTCAGCCAAAAAGCGCCCCTAATAAAGTCTTTATGGAATGAATTGGAAAGAACAGTAATGTTGTATTGTTGTTTCACAGATCATTGATGTTGCGTACATTGGTAGCTCTGAGCTGTTATGAAGTTTGATATGAGTTGATTGTTTGGAGAGGATTGTGTTGTTGTTTTTCGTCCACACTGAGGCCATGGGAATTGAGCCCTGGCTTTTATTGCCTAGGAGTTTTCCCAGAAGAGGCTCTTTAAAAAAATAAAATAAAGCTTAGATAAGGTGCTTTGAGGCATGATGAATATCAAGTCGCAAAAACAATAGTTGAATAGATCAACATGATCAATAAGCATGTTCCATTTTGAAGTTGGCAAATTAAAATCCCCCCCCCCCGATAGGACAAATTTGCGTGTTTGTGTGTATGTGTCTGAGTGTGTGTGCATCTTCTCTTGTGTGTTCAATGCTGGCATGTGAATAGGAATGTATTAAACTCCACTTTAAAGCTAATGGCATGCGAGAGGGGATAGAGCAGACAAAAGTAAAAGCTATAGCCAGCATGCTGAAACATGTCAGGCGTTTGTTCCCATGCTCCCATGCACACGCACACATGCACACACGCACACACACACACACACACACACACACACATACACACACACACACACACTGAAATCATCCAAACTGGGAGAGAGAAAAAAAAAGGATTGACGTGTTAAAATAGGGCTTATATCACTTGTAATTTGTAATGGTTTAATTAGCAGGCTATGAGCTGAGGCTTGAATAGGGGCACTGAGCGCTGTGTCCTATCTGTCCATACACATTAATCTAGCCTGATCCCGCTCTGAGGGAGAGGCTCTATTGTCAGCAGTAAATGCCTTCAGTCAGAGGTGTTAGATTTGATCCCAATGGGGAGGGCTTGGCAGGTTTGCGTGATTGTTGCTTGCTCACTGAAGCTCATCCTCTTGAGCGGATTCCTGGGTGACATTATGTGTCTGCCCGCAGAACAAAGATGAGTAAGGAGGAGAGAAGGGGGAGGAGAGAGGGGGAGAGGGGATGGCTGGGGCAGCACTACCCTCTGGCTTGGTACATGGTCGAGTCTGAGCCTGCAGCTCACAGGTGCGATAGGCTGTTGGGCCTCACTACATTCTCTCTCTATTTCTCTCTCCTTTTTTTCTGCTTTCTCTTCATTCACGTAACCATTCTCTTCTCTCTTGCCGCCCCCCCACCCCTCTACACACATGCACGCACACACACTCATTCTCACTGTAATTCATGCCGCTCATCTGCAGTGTTTCCAGGAGAGACAAATTAAAAGGGGATTCTCATATCGCTCTGTCACACTTGAGCTGCGGGCCTCATGAATCACAATAAATTCTATTAAGCAGCACTCCTTCTGTTTCCCCCCTCCCCAGCTACAACCCAGGGGGCCTGCCCCTGTCACTGCTAAACATCTGTGTTTATTTACACAATCACACACCTAACTAACTGATTCCTAAATGGCCTGCTCCTCCTGAAGAAAAAAAAATAGTTAATGCTCATTTGCAAAATGTCAGAGCAGTGTCATTCTTTTTGAATGAAAAGACAGAAACAATGTTGCAGTAAATTGCATGTTGTTGTTTCTGGGGATTTGCTGAGCCTGGCTGCTAATGCGCAGGATGCCTTTGATTAAGGCAGACATATTGTAATGCCTTATCGCCCAGAGGACAATAAATAGTAGGGCTGGATGAGGGACCGCATGCGTATCCGCCTGTGGGAACGTTACATGGTCCCATATATGGAACGTCACTGTCTAAATTCCTGCCTCAGAGAGATTATAGTACAGACATGAGGATCATCTCAGGTCAAAGGTCAAAATGAGACTCAGGGTGTAGGTTTCCTGTGGGTGAATGGCAGCCCTTGCTCTGAGTCAGCTTGATACCTGCACCTCTCTGTTTTATACAAGGCCAAGACCACTGTACATACAAAACCCTGTACAATTATGTTAAGATGATGTAATACTCCTTCTGTTCCTTTCTATGGCTTGCTGGAGCATATAACAACAAGGAGAAGGCACCTCTCCATGTGCCATCACGTGAAGCAAAGATCCATGCCTCCCTTGGCTCCCCTCCAGTGAGCTAAGTCAAGTGGCTGGTTTCCTGGCTAACTATGGATGTGGCACTAGCTGATGGCAGGCGGTTGTTTTGTCCCCCTCCCTGTAAGACGCTCACCTCTGCCCGTATGCATGCACACCAGTATATAAATTGCTGAATCAGTGTCAGTGATAGAGTAATGGCACGGGAGGCATCGTAAATTACATCGAGCGATCCCGGGGCACAGACACTGGCTGTCGTGTCTGAGTGAGCGCTGCGCTCCTGAGCTAATGAATACCTTCATCTGGCCCCGGCAGTCAGCAGATTGCCCCGCGTTGATGGATACTGTCAGCCCTCCGCCACACCACATTTCATTGCACAATAAACATGGTTGTCAAAACCAAACAAAGTGAAATCAATTCATCCTGTACAGTGAGTGCATGCTAAATGAAATTAACGTACTGTGGGGTTCGGTGGCAGCAAAGGTAGTGTATTATTTCTGAATTCATGATGGCTTTAGGGCCTATAGCATTCCTGGAGGCAAGAGCCGACAGCGTTTGCTTGCAGACAGAACAGGAGACAGTTGGCAAACAGGAGAAGAAACAAGAGTGTGAGTTTGAGAAAGTGTTTATGAAAGGGACACAATAGACTCTGAACCTTTGAGAGAAACAGAATGTGTGCATATTTGTACGTGTGTTTCTATCAGTTTAGAGGCAGGCCTTTGCATATAGCTATTAAAGGGCAAGACTTTGCAAAGTAAAGTAAATCTTTGCAGATTAGGCCGTCTCCCCAGGCATCTGGAAGAGGATGATCATATGAACAGTATGGTGAAGCCAGAAAAGGGGCTTTGAGAAGAGAGCAGGCTGACCAGCAGATGCTCCTATATGACTGTGACTCTGAACTTCCATTGGCCAGAACTACTGTATATGACGAGAGCTGAATCCTCTGGGCAGCGGCTGATGCAGTGTGACCATGTGAAAAGACAATTTGCACTGGCCTCCCAGATAAAGGCAAGCCTCTCTGGATCATAAATGTGTCGGTATGACTGTTCAACATGAGCTGGTGTAAATCGATTTGAAGGGCCTTTGTACTGGGAGAAACAGGTTTCCTAGTGGACAGCTGGACCCCAAACAGACTCCTTCTGAGCCTCAACCAAGACCAACTTCCACAAGGCCTCCATCTCTGTTATTAGTCTTGGAGGTGGTTGTGTCCCCTCAGCATAACATGTGTGTGTGTGTGTGTTTGTGACCATGAATATGGCCTTTTCCTGTAGTGGTTTCACAGAGAACACACACTTTCCAAACGGAAGACAATCAAATTCCTCAGGTTCGGAGATGGTGCAGAAGTTTCTTCACTGTATAGAGCAGAATGAGGGCTCTGTGACGAGTGAATTAATTTTGCTGCAACACAGCCCTCCATTACTCATTAAGAGTTTGATTTTGTTTATCAACTGAAATAATAATAGAAATCAAACCCCAGGTAACGTGTGCCAAGGCTGCTAGTGGAATGTCCTAATGAGAAGGCTTCACATGTGGATGATGAAATATGCATGAGTCATCCCAAGCTTTCTTTTCCAGATTTGAGATCATTAAAGATGTATCGTAGCATATGGAAAGCTTTTTTTTTTGTCTTATTTTTCAAGCCTTGTTTATCAACATGTTTTTGTTTGTTTAAATATTCATACTGCTTTTATTTAATTCTTTCACATCTTACATATAAAAGGAAGCAAATGCGCATGCAAACAGAAATCATTATCAGTCTGATGTACAGTTTAATAGAGAGAGAAACTCTCTTATGCTGATTGTGAATGGCCTGATTGAGAAACAGCACTTCGGCACACTCTCATCTCAACTGTGTGCCTGGTTTGTTTGTTTGTGTGTGTGTATGTGTGTGTGTAAAGTGGAGGAGGGGTATGCCTGAATTGATTTGTGCATATATGTGTTAAAATGTTCTTTGGAAGAATGTTTTATTAAGATTTGGCAGAGTTCACACTTCCCTCCTTGATTTTCTTTTTTTAAAGACTGCCTCAAGTCCCATATTTGTTATTTATGTTGGCATTCTTGCATGTTTTATAGAAACTATGAATGTCAAATTGAAATGTATGTGGCTGAATAGAGAAGTCTGAACACTTGCAGAGACTGAGACAAAATATTTAACTGGCATTGAAGTCCAAGGTCCTCTTCTTTTGGTTTTGGAGTGTTTTGGACCGGCTCCACCTTAGACTTACATAGTATATACTTTGTCAGCATGTAAAACATGGGCCTGTCAAGCCAGTTTGTTCCACTCAGTAGAAAGCCTTCTACAGCGCTGCAGGAGGATCTGTGGCTCAGCACTGAGCTGAGGCAAGGTCCAGTGATAGTAGTGATGACGGCAGATGAGGGAGAGACTGGACATGACTTGTGGCATTTGATTAATGTCTTGCCTCGCTCTTTCTCCTTGTTCCTGCTCTGGCACTTCCAGGGAGCAAAGAACTCAATGGCTCTACAGATAAACTACAACCGTATTATTGTTGGCCAACAGGAGGCGCCAGCACTACTGAGGCACGGGTCTACAGAGAATCCCGAGGAAGGAACAACAATGAGCCTCACATTAAACGGCCTATGAACGCATTCATGGTGTGGGCCAAGGATGAGCGGCGCAAGATCCTTCAGGCCTTCCCTGACATGCACAATTCCAACATCAGCAAAATCTTGGGTAAGACCTTCTAATTCAAATATCACTTGCTCCTGCTAGTAGTTTAAGGAGCCAATCAACTAGGACAGTACAACTGTAGCTTTTGTATAGCTGCCTATAAGCCTTTCAAAAAGCCCATACATATGTTTCATAAGAGAAAGCTTTAGATGTTACATATAAGATATTTGGATATTACAGTTTATCTGTTCATGAAGTAAGTGCTGTCTGCATCTACATTATTGTACCTGCATTACTAGAAAGACTTCATTTTTGAAATGTAGCATCTTTCATCTCTGCCTCTAGTCACCCCTCAGCTGGACACAAGCACTGGGCTGTTTGACTGTTGACAATAGTGATAAACGTGCAGTGTTGATAGTTCTATGCTCATAGCAAGAAGAAACAGAAGTTCATTCATGACACCCTGTAAAGACGAATGGCATGGCTCTGAGAATCACTTCGTTGTTCACAAGGGTGCTGAGCAGAGATCTTCCGTTCAGTGGTTCCCTTAAAAAATCCAAATTTTCCCAATGGCTCATAGATTTACCAAATTGGATCCTTACACAGATTCATTTTGTGCGTTTACATACAAGTTTTTTGCTCTTTGATAACGACAGCCTGGTGCAGTTAGTACCCGTGCATATTTAAACATCTGTACTCAGCTCCATGGGTTGGGGGTGGTAGGGAAGACTATTGGCGTGTTATCTGATTGGCTACTGTGGCTCAATCCACCTCAGCATACAGATGGATTTACAGCACGTCACTACCGTAAGTGTTTGTCATGAAAAATGACAGAGGCTAAATGGGTCTCATCCCGTCAGCATCGAGAGTCCATACATCAGGGCTATTAAAAGTGCCGTCATCCAGTACCTAGTAGGACACACTAGACAGCTAGTGGTATTTACTATACTAGCTTGTTGTTTCTTTAGTGTTGACATTGGTGCTTGTCTCTCATCTTAGATAATGTGTGTACAATGCAAGCAGGGCTATCAAGAAGTTGTAGTCAAACAGGCAATACATTTGGCCCTTAATTCTGACAGAAACATTTTAAGATAATAAACAAATTATATTTTTCCGCAATGTTATTGACTACAAATTCTCAAAACTGCTTTTCAGTGTCTGTGTTCAATCAGAATCTGACTCTGAGCATCTACTGTGTTGTATAGGATCTCGGTGGAAGTCCATGTCTAACCAGGAGAAGCAGCCGTACTACGAGGAGCAGGCCCGTCTCAGCAAGATCCACCTAGAGAAGTACCCTAACTACAAGTACAAGCCGCGGCCTAAGAGGACCTGCATTATCGACGGGAAGAAGCTCCGCATTGGCGAGTACAAGCAGATGATGCGTTCACGAAGACAAGAGATGAGGCAGTTCTTCACTGTGGGGTAGGAGCGCAGTCAGAAAACCCACAACTACAGTAGAGCAGACACACACACACACCCATACACACAGACCCAAGCTTGCAACTTGCCAGCAATTGGGGACTGTAGCTTTTTGTCTCCTTAAGGCTTATCCTTGTAACCTTAACAAACAATGTAAGTAATACTGAATAACTTAGATCAGTTTTTTTAGTGAAGGCTTTCTCCAAACTTGATGACTGTTGAGTTTACCTCTGTTGTTATATTTTTTTAATACAATAACAAGAGCCCAAAATCAAATAGATTTCCACATCCACCTTAAGATCAAATGCTTTTTAACAGCTGTGATTTATTAATTCAAGACAATGGCAGTCTGCAAGTGGAGCATGAAATGCAGACATTATTACAGGATATAAGCTATAAGTATAGACTTACAGAAGCCTGGAGGGCTGCAGTCTGGACTTTAACTCCTTAATTTACTGTGTGTGGTCAGCGAGGAGAAACCTTCTCCAGGTGTTCCCGCGTCAGTCATAAGATACAGTGGCTGGAGTATCAATCATCCAGCGCAACACCAGACAAAAGCAGCACTAACCACATATTGGCTTTATGTCGCCAATAAACTGGGTACTGTTTCTGAACAACTCAAAACGGGAGCTGTCAGGAGAACCTCCCTTTCCCCAAATCATTTTCACAGAGCCACTGGCTTAGGGCAGACTGCTGTGGGGAACCCTTAATCCAACAGTCTCAGTTTAGGCGTCTGAACCAAAATCATCTCTGGGGTTGCCCTGCGATTCACACTCAGCATTTTTTCCATTTGTTCAAAATGTGTCATTCTTTTGTCATATTTGATGTTCAACTCTTGCACCAAAGTAAGTCACAAGAGAGAAATGTGAATGATCTTGATTCATAATCTCTCTGTCTCTCTCTCTCTTTGTCTGTCCCACATTCAGGCAGCAGCCGCAGATCCCCATCAGCACCAGTGCCGGCGTGGTCTATCCTGGGGCCATAACCATGGCGACCACCACACCCTCACCTCAGATGACATCAGAGTGCTCAAGTGCCTCAGCAAGTCCTGAGCCCTCCATCCCTGTCATCCAGAGCACCTACAACATGAAGCTAGAGCCCACCACCTTGGCCAACAACAGCGAGCCGGTCAATGGCGAGGATGAGATAGACATGTACGAGGACTTTGAGGATGAGCCCAAATCAGACTATAGCAGTGAGAATGACACACAAGAGCCAGTCAGCGCCAACTGAGGCCTCTAGAATCAAAGAGGCACATGCATACGCAACACTCATACAGGAGGAAGCCCAGAGGGCTGGTCTGATCTGAAGGAGGGAAAGAACAAAAGAAAAGGAAAAAACTACACCACAAAAGAAAAAAAAAGTTTAAAAAAGTGGAAAAAAAAAATCTTAACGATGATATATCATTTAGGAGCCAGCATGCAGATGTGGCTTCATCAGAATCAACAGCTATTTGGTCTTAAATGTTTCTTAAAGTGTGTGAAGCAGTTTGGTTGTGGTAATTTTGAGGTTTTTTTTTTTTTTTTTAAATCTCATTGTTTATTTTTGCATTGTGATCATGGACATTTACACAATTAGTTTATTGCCTATAACAAAAGACGGAACTTGAAATTGAATATTTGATATGAATCTATAATTCTTATAGTCATTTACCTTTTTCTCTTCAGTTAGATGATTTTGATATATTACATAACTGTTCAAGATGGGAATAATATTCTCACTCAGGTATGCTGTGCCAGCCAACAGCTTGTGAATGTTTTTAATCTGAATTAAAATATTACCAGAACAAAATATCTCAAAATTCATAAGGAGTGATTCCATCATTTTACAGAGGGAAAATCACACACTCCAATTATTATAATTATTATTATTATTATTATTATTATTATTATTATTATTATTATTATTATACAAACTGCACAGTTTTGTGCAGAAGTGCCAAACATTTCAAGTTTTCTCTAAAATCTTACACTTTAAAGTCTTTTGGGAGAGGCTACATGAGTCTTAGACAATCTTTTGATCTCTTAATGCAGCTTCATTATCCAGTCTTTCTTTAATTTACCCTAACAGAATAAAGAAATGAAACTCAGGAACTTGGAGACAGCACGCTCTGCAGGAAGTGATGTGACGTCTTTGGGTGGTAGCTTGTGATGCTAGCTGTTCTCCAGGGAGCCCAATGCAGTGATCATCAATGACCCCAGCAGCCCTTTCATTTCCCCAATCCACCAGCCCAGTCCACACAGAGCACTGTAGCATTCTCCTCTCATTCCCAGCTCTACAACCCAGTCCGACTCACCAAGTTCTTAATCAGACTGATTGTAATCAGGCCAGAATGCTAAAGGGCCAAAGGCCTCCAATCTGTGGGATTGGAACAGCAGCGAAAGGCAGCTTTGGGGGCATTACAATCTCAAATTGATGTTGTACAATGTGTAGCTACAGTACATTCTGTTAAACGCTTTAGCCCCATTTGGATGGCAAGTTTAAAGTCTTAGGTCTTAAAACTTCATTTTTATTCAATCTTAATTCTTTTTAGACATTGTAAATCTTAAATTGACACTAAGAAGTCTTAAAGCAGAGCATGGTCATTGGGTTGATGCAATGAGTTGATTACTGCAGCAGTCTTAAGAGGAGTGACAGTTTTTGAGGATGTTTCTAAACAGAGAGAAAAGGCTATAATCACATAATGTCCATAAAACATGTTGTCATGTACACATGACAAAGGACAGTTTTTCCTCCAAAATACTGATCTCTGAATTAGTGCACTTATGTAAACTCTTACTCCATCATGTTTTTGTCCCTACAGTTAAGCCTTGTTTTGTTATTTCTAATAGTGTGAAGACAGTTTTTGGAAAGCACTTATCTCTTGCATTTAAAAGATGACAACGTGCAATTACTCACAAACAAGGGGCACAAATTCTCTAACCTAATATCAGCTAAAAAGATGACAAGTGGTGACCTTCTGGAGACTGCAGCTAAATAAAGCTCCTCTAGCGGTCAAGGCCTTGATGTCGAGACTCATATCCTCTTTACAGGGCAGAAGGTCTAAGTGGCTCCCCTCCCTGCCATGCCCTGCCCTGACCCCTGCCCACGGCAACCTCAGCACCCAGGGGGCGCCATCTGGCTCAGAGAGGGAGAAAACACTAGGGAGGGATGGGAAACAATAAAAATGGGGTGTGTGTCCCTCATTGTGCTCTCCATCAAAGTGCTGGAAGTAAGGCCTCAACAGGGCTCCCACCCCGGCCCAATCACCAGGCACTGGCGAGCAGATGGAACAAGTACATCAAGCTGTGGGGGATTATTAAAATGACTGACGAGTGGGTATCATCTGAAATACAGCATTATTAATGCATGAGTCCAGCAATTCTCCTCCCTTGCCCTTGAACCTGTCCATTTCAGAAAGAGTGTAGAGGTTTTTGAAGGATCTGAATGGCTGGTCACTGACTTTTGCTGGTCAGGATTCCCACTGCTGGTCACTGCATTTCTCTCCCAGCTCTAATTGGTACAGATGGCTCTTCATCTCTATAGTACTCTTATTTTCTGTACTTTTATTTTCTATACCCATTCAGAGCTGGCTTGCATCGTTTCTACTTTTGGAAGCATTTATATTAAGTCTTGTAAGTTTTTAAGCACCTCATTAACAATTCCTATTTTATTTTCTTCACATTTTTTTTCTACATTGTTCTCATTTTGAGGTACAACACATGTTTTAAGGATACTCTCCCACAAACAAACTCTAGCAGATTTCCCTCCGGGTCAACCTGTCTGGTATTTTTAAGCTGTTACTCCTGTTTGTTGGTGGATAGATTGATTTGTATGTGATTGTAAATATTTTCATGACCATGCCACACCGATTCAATGGGCTGGTAGTTAAAAAGGACTCTTGATGGAACTGAAACTTGACTGTGCTTATATAGCAAAAAAAAAGAAAAAAAGAAAGAAAAAAAATGACAAAGAACTCATATCTCATGAGGAGACAATGTTTCATAAGTGTTATAAGCACTGGATATAAATTGTATTTTTATCAATTCTGACTAATGTGAAGCTGTTGTATGAGGAAAAAAACCCTGAATGAACAAAATTCCCCAGTTGGACTCATGTGGGTTTGCACTCACAGTTACCAGATTTGAGTCATTTTTCTGTCTACTTATTTTGTTTATTTATGCAAAGACACATGTGATGAATGAACACTTTGTTTAAGCTTCAGGGCTGCCTAGGGGAGAGACTCAGCACAAGAGAGTGAGCAGAAAATTCAACAGCAGGCTTGCATAGTAACTGGTTAGCCGTGAAACATCGGACTTCAGAAGTGCATTGTATATTGTATTTGAAACTGTAGAGTGTGTATCAACATTTTATTGTATTTATTAGCCACTGCTGGCTCTAAAATTGTCAGTAAAACAACAAATGGACAATCAGAGAAATTAAAACATGTTTGATGAATTGGAGCTACAAAAAAAAAAGTTTTCAATGAATTCACCATCTCATTTAGATTTTATTGTAAATATAACATAGGAAATAGAATTATATTTTTGTTCATGAGTACTTAGTGAAGTATAAGTTATGTATTTGGCTGTTCTATTTTATTTTCTTTTTTACATTTGTGTATGTGGATTCATGTTTTTAAAAACCTGACAAGTCACTGTACCTCATGTAGATGCTGAATTTTTCTGCCCGTTGAAAGAGAGCAGTATTGGACCTGAGAAAGAGAGAAGCACCTCACTTGCTTATGTTTTGATAATCTTCCCCTGGACAATTCAAAGAACCAATCAAAATGAAAGCATACCCATCTGACTACATAGAAAAGTAATTACAAATAAGGTACTCATTTAAACAACAAGCACTTGATGTACAAAATTTATGAAATAATTTGTGTTTCCAATCATGATACAATCTTAGTGATATACTGTATATCCTCACTTGTGTTTTGTGTTTATTACAGCGCTCATAGTATGTGGCAAATTCCTTATGAGGAGCTGATATCAGCGTAAAATAAACATAAATCTGCATGCATTTGGCTTGCATTTACATTATAAGAATGAACAAAGGTGTTTTTATGAATGATTATTTTGTTGAAAAACACAAGTGCTGTTCTTGGATTATTTTGAAAGGTGGGAGCGTGCAAATATTTATTAGTTTTAATGTGGCAAAATGCACAAACATTCATGTGCATTCTTAGTCTATATTCTCCTTGCCATTTTCTCTATGTTGCTGATTTTTAATGAACATGTTCATGACTATCCAGCCATCTGCAAATGTAGCCCTCACAACTTTTTTCTATTAATCCACTTGTTAGACAAGCAAATGGTTTGATTGAACAACTGAAGACAAAAGCTTGTATGCTGTTTCAACATTACTTACTGTAACTTGATTTTTTTTTTTTTTTTTTTTCTGTCTGAACTTTGTGATGTATATGGTGGGAATGTTCTCTGTGTTAATTTAATCAGCACAATTCACTGACATGCTGGACTGACATGCTAGCTGCTGTTCAGAAGTGTAAAATTTGTTGTTCAGGGCAACATTTATAGTTGTCTATATGGTACTTTGCTTTTTAGAATTGTTTGTCTCTCAAGCAACACTGTGTGGCTCTTCTATCACTGGGGCCGTTGTTTTGAAATTGCTGGCAGCCTGATACAGTTTTTCTGCGTAGAAATCTTTTTTCCTGGCAGGTACCTAGGCCCATGGCAAGTATTGTTTGGGTGTTATTAGAGAAAATGAAATACATAGTGTCTGTTGCTGCTTTGAAAAAGTTTTATGTCTGAATATGTAAATAGTTTATCATAATATCTTGTACAGTCCAATGTAAAGTTTTTAATTCAACTTAAAAAAGGTTGCCATCACATTTGTGTTCACATTCTTCTTTATACAGTACAAAAGATCAATTATTTGCTAAGGGTATTATTGTTAAAATGAAAAAAAGAAAATGTCACTAAAATATTTTTGTTTGTTTTTGTTTTGTTTTGCTTGGCTTCAAAGTGTAAACCAGCAAGTCTTTGGTTTCCATGTGCAGTATTGACGTGAGGTAAACTTAAGGTGAAATAATTCAACAGTGGTGTGTATGGAGAGCAATCTCCACTGCTTTGGTAGTATTAATACACTATATCAAATAAAAACAAACCAATGAGTGACACATTTGGGTGCATCTAGGCACCTTAGAAATGTGTACATATGTTTAGATTATCCCCACAGGATCCATTCAGGCATATTATAATGTAACACCATTTTCTGTATGTACTCAGTCCATTGATGTAACAAGGCAACGGTGGGCTGTATAACTGCCTGTTTAAGCTCATTTACCTCAAGAATTTCCTCCTTTTCTGTAAAAGAGTAAGAAATTGTGTTACAAAAAGCGTCTCACCATCACTCCATCTTTTGTACTGCTGTTGACACTTACAAATTAAAGAGACATTTTGTTTTAAGATTTGAGTATTTATTTGCTTTGTGTGTTATCCTACTGTTAATAATATTTCCAAATTAACAGCCATTTATTTGCAGTGTGAGAAATCGGAGGGTTTAGAAACGTATTATTCAAATAGGTGTACGTCTCCAACTTTAAATTAACTTTTTATTAATGCTATGTACGGCCAGTGTTCAGGTAGATATACAAGAAAAACAAATCAACATTTTGAGAAACACGGGCAATTGAAAGACTGGCCTTGATAGGTGTGGCTTGAGCACTCTACTGACTTATTTCGATCCATATTACTCAATAATTTATAAGTCCTTCCAGTTCGTTATTCCGACACCATACCGTAAGGAGACATAAAGGGTAGATTTTCATAATTTTGGTGGTTATTAATATATTTACAGGTCAGTATTGTAAGGAAACAAAATAAGGATGATAGTAACTAACCCCTTAAATAATTTAGGTTAAATTAGTGTTAATTTAGTAAAACTTTAAGATAAATTTACAGTTAATTAACATCAAACAACATCTGTAACTGCAGGTTAACGATAATTAATTTAGGATAATGCTACTGAAATTGATGTTATTAAAGTTATGGTGTATTTACAGTGAAGTTAGCCACTTATGGAAGTGTAACGTATATGATCACTGGGTGTACTTTTCACAAACTTTTCACAAAAAGGGCAATGTGTTGCCGGTCTCTGGCTTTTAGAGGGATAAACCTCCAAAGAGTTGACTGGAATTTGAAGCATTTCCAACACTGCACCTTAATATCCAACTATTATCAGGTGTAAACATTGTCCTGGAGTGTTATACACACAGAAATGGACACTGATTCTAAGGAGAAAAATGTTTCTGTCATTGTCATTACCTTTGACCTATTTATGATGACATCAGAAGGGACTCCAATTCACCTCCCATTTCGCCCAGTGACGTTGCCTTACATCTACATCACACTGAATGGCATGTGCATGATCCATGTCTGCTGCGCATTCTCACATCTATCAAGACTCCAATTAATATGAGGTAGCAGTTTCAGTTTGTTTTTTTTTGTTACTGTTACATGCCTAGTACCACAAATAAATAACTATTTTTACGTAAAAAAAAATATTTAAAACAAAACTTACAGAGATATGCAAAAACCTACAGTATCTTTAATTTCCATACTATTACTACATACTACAATGTGTACTTGATCATACCTTGAATTGAGTGTGGCCCCAATATGTGCTGTTTTGTGTGGAGAATGCCACGTCAGGTAATGTGGCCTGGCTGTACCTGGTAGTACATGACTTAAGGCCTTTAACAAATCTTTAGGAGACAGTTTTCAATGTGGCATACATACTTATTTCAATAAAATATCAACGTTTTTTTTAGGTGGTTTACACTGTTCGCTACTGCCCTCTATATTGTATTTTGGTGGAACAAGTCTGTAGGAATAACAATTAAAATTCTAAAAGTTAAAATTTTTACTGCATGTTTCAAAACATAGAAATAATTTATGTCCAATGCATAGGCACCACAGAAGCAGTACAGTAGTTTTCATTCGACTAAATTGTCTAAATATTGACGAATGTGGTTGATACAAAGATGCAATATACAGTAGTAGGAAGACTTGAGAGGGAAATGTTTAGCTACATTAGATTAAGCCCTCT
The DNA here is from genome assembly GCF_046629955.1 of Centroberyx affinis. Lineage (NCBI taxonomy): Eukaryota > Metazoa > Chordata > Actinopteri > Beryciformes > Berycidae > Centroberyx > Centroberyx affinis. Next base: position 173,024 of record NW_027280240.1, read on the forward strand.
TGAAAATCAGACACCCAGTCTGAATTTCATACCCTCAATTAACAGATCAGAAAAAGGAGGAGAAGCTAGAAAACATTAACATTAGCTGACTTAACTGGTAGTTAGCTACAACATAATATTGCTTGCACACTGCACACAGTGCTTGACCAAATGAAATTCCTGCATTGATAAAGGTTGACAGAATGAAAGCATTTCTGCTTAAGCAAAGGTATTTTTAAATTTTAAATTTGTATTATCAGCTCACAAATTTATAATTTGAGTCCACTAATTTGTAATCTGTAAGCATGTTTTTAAAAGTCAGTGAAACATATGCAAGCTAACACAGCAACAGAAGGATACAGGCCGCAAAACTGTGATGACAGATTATGAACTGTTTTTATTGTACTAGGTGGGATCTGCCAAGCTCCCTACACCATGTGGATTCAAACAGGGGATTTAACAGGGAAGCACAACTTTATGATGTGTCTAGCACGAGCATGACGCATCACAGATGAATACATATATGACCTATCATAGAAAGAAAAACAACAATTACGGTGGCAAAGTGTCAGTGTTGAGATTTCAGCCATTTAGAATTGAATCTAGGCAAATTTTGACACTGACACTCCCAGGACGCTGCCATCAGATGTAACACAACATGGGCAGTTTGGCAAGTTCAACTTCCAAGGGGCATTCACTCAATATCTGACATCTGATAGCAATGCCAGGCACTTGATAGTTGCAGTGTAGTTTGGCTGTTAGAACAATCAGCACATGTGAGTGTCCTGGGGATCCTTGACCTGCTGAAAGCATACATTCGGAGGTCAGGGCTCAGTGTGTGTGTGCTCAGTGAGTCAGGTGTGTGTGCCAGAGCCAGAGGTCAGTCTGAGAGTTATAAGCCCAGTCTATGTCCATCATTCTTCTCTGGATCGCTGCCATATATTGCTCATTATCATCATAATTATTCTGAGTGCCACACCCTGCATGCATTTAAAATAATGCCTTTTTACTAATGGAGAGGGTTACAGATTTCAAATAAATTTTAAATCTATGTTGTTATTACAAGTCCACACATACTTTACTGATTTACTTTCCTTCCAGTTCTCTGTTAGCTATATATGGAAAAATAAATTAAAGAAAAAGAAAGGAAAAAAGAGAGACTCTGGAACAAAAGTCATTTTAACCATTTGGGGAAACTATTTAAGAGTGTCATTTGCTCTCATCATCAATCACTTTTTGTCTTTTACCATTGCGCTTTATGCTGCCTTCCCTAGAGCATACGAAAAGCTACAGTTTAACTGCAGTGTCTATAATAGACGTCTGTGTAAGCTCTCTCCAGCAGAAGCACCCAGCGGTAGATGGAAAATTAGACATATACCTCTGCACAATAAATCTTATAGTAATTTTCCAAGCCTGCATGACAACTAATGGCATGGAGAAAAGGCCTGTGCTTTGTGTGTATTTGTCTTTACGTTATTGTGTATGTGAGTGTACATTAAAACGTTGCTGAGCTGGTAACATTTTAATCTTGAGTTTGCAACAATAATTTTCATTTTCTTTGAACCATTTTTCCTCTGCATTATGCCCATAGATTTCTGTGTGTGCCGGAGGAGAGGACGGGGGAATAATTGGGGGTCTAGTGAGCTATGGAGAGTAATACTGCTGTTTATAAGTGACCTGTTTGGATGAACTGTCACTGTAGTACAAAGATGTGTATGTTTGAACAGCAGATAATAATTAATACAGCAATGCTGTCGTGTAGCGGCAGGGCTGCTATTTCACAACTCTGATGACTAAACACCGGAGGGAAGAGGAGCAGTGAGGGGCGGCTGGAACAATATTTTACTCATTTGGATCTGCTCAATGCTACAGCCGTTGCGCCCAGTGAATCTGTCAGAGAGCACCAGTTCCCCAAGAACAGCTGCAATTTATCTGATTTTCTCATTAGATTTGACTCATGACTTTATTGTACTGGCTTTGGCAGAGGTACTGCAGTGCCTAGGTATTGCTCTCTAAAAACAGCTGAGATCTCGTCTCCCTGGTGTTATGTAGGTACTTGTAACACCTGTCTATGTAAGAATTTATTCTGCCATGATGCTTTTCAGCTTTTAATGGAGGTGATGCTAAATTGCATTTTTATCAGTATTTTAACTGAATACACAGATAAATGGAAACACTTCCTACCTGACAAACACACCTTCACTACTCCACATGCTGAAAAATTCTTCAGCTAATTGTGAACTGTAAATGAAGTAAAGCAAAGTTGCTTATTAAGTGAAATCTAATGTAATTGTAAATTGGTGAAATAAATTGAGATATCTTCTTATAGCCCAGGTGGAAGAGAAGAACTTTGGATTGGTTTTCATCTCAAGAGTCATCAAACATGTATACATATGTAAGAACGGCCCAGCACCTTAGCTATGTTTTAATCCTTGGAGGTGAAGGACTTAAGAAATCTGGCTAATTTCACAGATGGTTTAAAATAGATTAGCGTGGAGTAGCAGCTCCCAGAGAAGGGCTGACCCACCAGGCTCCCTGTGCAGCTGCCAAAACCCTGCGCCTGATGCTCAGAAGTGCCTTCCAAAAGTCCTGCAAGGTTAAACTCAAACTTAAGCATCCTGAAATGCCATCCTTCTTGTGATGAGCATTACTGCACCTTCACTGAACTCCGCCTCTCTTTGGTTCTGTTTCTCTAGATTTTTTTCAATTGCCGTTCTTTTGTAATTTATTGATTCCACACTTAGTGCAATACCAGCAAGAATAACAATGTGCCTCTTATTTTATTAACAAGAAGAACTGCATGTTGACTTTCCAAATATAGCTGTCGCTCCTATACAACTATTGTGTATGACACAGGGTGGACTTGAAATCCCTTAGAATATAATAAGTTATTGTTTGGTCTCCCTGTTTCTTACAAAATGATTAGCCTTTTCTGTTCTTTCCTTTTTAGCATGTTCTTCCATCAAATATATTTGCCTTTGCCTGGTTCTTTTGATTGTTTAGAGATTGTATTCATGCTGCTGCGTTGGTCAGATATCTCTTGTAAAATATATTATATCTCAAGAGACCTCCTGGTAAAAGAAAGGTTAAATTAAAAATATAAAAAATAAAACAGCCATTGGAGTTCATGGGCTTCTCCTGTTCTCTACCAAAATAATAGCCTGGAGCACAAAGGACTTCACTTTGAAATGAATGCACCCACTTGGCCACTAAGGCCATTTTTACTTGTTACTTTCTGTTCTTCCCCATCAGTCGTTCTGTGCAATGCATCCAAGAGCCAATTTTCTGTAATGGAATAAAGGAGTGGATCAGACTCTGCATGGTGTTCTGTATAGGCCAAGCCTGCTGCTAGAGCTGGGCTGTGTCCGAGTAGGCCTGACACAACTCTGGCCTGGCTGAAAGGCCCAGCTTGGAGTTAATGTGGAAAGACAATGGGACAGGGTGAAAAACTCGACATGGTTTTGTTGGACTTGTCATTCTTTGGTGCATAGCTGTGAGGAAAGCCTAGGAACCATCTGAATGTTATTTGTGCTTTTTTGACCCATATTTGGGACAGCTTTCACAAAGCCCTTGTGAGAAGGTTGAAACAATACAGAGGCGCTTTCAGAAGAGGGACAGACTTTGACTGCAGCCAAACCGTCTTGGACCTGCTTCATTAAAAGGGTTTGTCTCCAAAAGGCTGACATCATGGCACAGCTATTGGTTGATTTCAGCTATGCTCAGAAAGGTGACAATACTGATTATTATTAAACCTATAAATTTATGATTTTAAATACAGGAAATAATTTTCAAATTACAATATGAAACCACAGTAAAGTAGTGAGTGAGGATATAATGTGTCAAGAGGGAGAGCTCAATATAATATATGGGTCATGCACCCACAGGACAGTACTACAGATTGTGTGCAATGTGTGAATTTTGTGTAATTTCAGGGTTAGAATTACGAAAAACTGCAACGAAGAAAAAAACATATGCATAGTGGATTATTTTGTGTAGATTATGCTGCATATCTCTTTGCTCAAATGTGATTATATTGCAAATATATTTCTGTTTTTGCGGAAATCAATCACATTTTCTGAGCACGGTTGTTGGGGACCCTGGCTTGCTAAATGAACTTTTGAAAATCCACATGGGACAATATTTCAGAAAATGTAATTTTACATACTGTTTCACATCATTGCATCTCCTCAGTGTATTTATTTCCCAAAGCATTTGACTGCATTTCTGTGGGGAAGAATAAATGCGTAATGGTTTTTTAAAAGCATCTCAGCTCCCTCAGCTTTTTGAAGAATTTAACAAAATAAAGGTTTCTTTCTTGGAATGTGTTATTATCTCAAAGCTATCACTCAACTCTCTCATGCATATGTCAATTACTCAACCACACCTTTATGAATATGTAAATGTCGTGAGAATGCCTCATTAATTAGTAATTCATGCATTTTTCACGAGCCCAATACTTTGCCAATGTAGTCTGATGAATTATCAGCCAGAAGTTAGAAAAAGGGATTCATCATCACATTTTCAGTGGTTTTGAGCTACATCTGTAATTTGTGTAGTTCAATGAATATGATTTGCGTAGCTTTTTATGGAAGTGTCGTTGCAGTACTGGGTTGTCTTATTATGTGATCTGAGGATTTCTACCTGGAATCTGCCAGTGCATTTACAATGTTAACAGTCATATTTTGCAGCATAGATGTTTGGTTGCATTATTATATTTTGGCTTTAATATGAAAACACCAGGGTCTCAGTTTATTTGTTTTAATATTTTATTTTATTTTTTTCATTTGACGTAATAGTTCTGTTTTTCTCAAGCTGTATATTTTTGAACATGTTGCAGGGACAGATGTGGATGTGTTCTCCGTCATACAAACATATGGTTTGCATGTGAACCTGGCTTCATCTGAGGAAACCTACTGGGGACTGCTGCCACTGGTACTGCTGAGGTCCAGGAGGGGCCAACTTTGGTTTCAGTCACCCAGAGAGAGGAGCAAATAACAGGGGAAGTACCAGAGGAAGGAGACTTGGACTGGGGGATGGGAATGGGCAGACCCACTTACGGTTATGGTGGCAAGAACTACTGAGAACTCATTGACACTGAATTTGGATGCCTGTGCAAACAGGAATCTTGCCATTCACTGCAGACTTGCCCCTCTCCATGTTCTTTTAAGATGTATCTTGATTTCCAGTGAAGCACATTGTTTGGTGGAATTCACAAATGAAAATTACAGCAATTCAATGTAAGAACCTGAGATTATGATTCAGATGGTCAAATTTCTACAGTAAAATCTAATTATATGATACTGCAGTTTTGGTAATCTTAAAATATGAAATGCAGAAAAGTGACTTGATTTCAAAATAAGATTCATACAACACATAGCAAAGTGATGTCAACTTGCATAGTTGAGACAAATTCCAGTAGCAGTCCAGAAGCATCCAAGTTCATTTGTGCACAGGGTCTCTAATTCTACCTTTCATGAAAATGCGTCTCCTTTGTGCATTCTCACTCGTGTAGGGAAGCATTAGAGATGAGGAACAGGGCAGAATGAGCAGTGATTGCAGAGGCATTGGGGGTGAGGTGGGGGGCATGGGGGTGTAGCAGAGGCCCCACAGGAAGGGCCCTGAGAGAAAGATTGGAAGCACAGAGCATCCAGGAGGACATGTAGAAAAGGAGAGAGACAGGATACTGAGTGGACAAGATTTTGGGGATGCACAATGCTGAATGGGGTTTTAAGATGATTTTTAAAAATGAAGATTGTTTCTGATCAGCTGAGACAGATTATTTCTCGAGACCAGTACTGCATAAGACAAAGCCTTGGTATAAGATCAAAACATGACACATGTTGGAAACAACTGCTCAGAATTTGGATTAGGTATGCAGAAGAGATTAGTAATTGAGATTACCTTCCCTCATTTTAACTCTATATGTATATAAAAATGGCCCTTGGCCCATACTTGATAAGGGGTACAGAACACTGGTGAACTGTGGACAATGTTAAGTATTATTTTCATAGCCTGGTGAATGCTCACTTGTGTCCATTTTGTTCCTTGAATTGATTCTGTCTGGCACAGACATGAGCATTTGTTGGCAATGATGCCAACAAAGTGTAATAACTGTTCTGCCCTTTCTACTTTACATCTCTACATGTATTCTACCCTTTTTACTTCACATCTCTATTTCTACCCTTGCTACTGTACATCAAGCCTTGACCTGCACCCCATCAAATTTTAAATAGGTATTTACATATACATATACATTAATAGGTAATGTATACAGGGGCATTGTAATATGTGTCCTTACTGCATTTTGATCAACTCTAAAATTGTATCTACTGCATAGCAACCTGTTAGTGATAATGCAAGCTTGCTATTTTCGCAAGGTGTCTGTGTCCATGTTGCATGACGAACAAAAAGAAGAACATGTATCCAGTTGCCATCTCTTAATTGCAACACTTGTCTGGCAATGGATGAAGTAACTTAGAATCTTTTAGGGAAAATATCATCAACATCGTTTTGGGGGACTGTAAAATGGCTAGCTAGCAATATATCCTTAAAGAACATACTCACAGACCATATTCACAAACTGTTAATGGTAATCAATATTATTGAAAACAAGGATGCCCAGTATAAGATTACCTTCCTGGCTCACAGTTACTTGACTAAAAAGCCACTCCATTGCCATGTGGTTACTGAACACCTAATGAAGTTGTTCTAGACGACAGTTTAACAGTTTCAAATAAATATGCTGCAAATCTTGGCTATAGCCCAGTGGTTGTCCGAGGGTCTCCAGGGGACCTTGAAAAATGATAAATAGTTGATTTTATTACTATTTCACTCACTAGATGCAATTTGATGATGACCATATGGGTTATACGTTTATATCTCCCCACATATAGTAGACAATTCTGCATTTCTATGCTACATCATAACTAGCAACGAAAATCTTCCGAGATGAGGTTCACTGGGTCATATCAAAATGGGGGTTCACAGCCTAATGCGTATCCATTTGGAGGTCTTTGACGTGAAAAAGTTTGTGAACCCTTGATGTAACCTACTATGAGTAACCAGAACGACAAATGCCAAACTAAACACAGCAGCAGATGCAAGACATGTATATATATTTTTTTCCCAGCAAAGGTCTGGAGCTATCAAAGCACTTTTGTGTTCCCACACATGTATTTTGTGGGAGACACCAACACATGTCCCACACGTGTAATAGACTGTTCACACAGCATTATTGTGTTGTGTGGATATTGTGTGTGTCTTGGTTGTTCTTGATATTCACTTGAATTAACCAAAGTGTCTAGTGTGTTTGCTTTAGAGACTAGAGGCGTGTGAATGAGACATGGTGATGTTGACCTGTGCACAGTAGTGTGGGCTGGGGGTTTCCTGGATGTTTGGCTTTTAAATGAACTCCGCTGTTAAATCACCACCATGTTCTGGAGAGTTGCACACAGGGCAACAGGACAGTGAGTGGAAATATACTATATCAGTGTGTACTGGCCAGCGCACATTGCTAGACCATGAATTTAACATGAAGGCATAGAGGCAGAGAAGCACATGGGGATGTTGCCTTTTCTGTTGGGGATTATAGTCTGCTACCTCATAGATGCAGCCACTTTGTTCCTGCGTCCCCATTGGCCCAGGAATATATTTATGTAAATGGCATGGGGCCCCTCCGCTGTAAACATGAGTGTACTCTGAGGAAAGGGTGCCAGGGGACTTTAAAGCAGTAAATATGGGGTGGCAGGGGGGGTTAAAAGAAACAAACAAATGTGGCATCATAATAATGTACACCACTTTACAATTCAAAAGTGCAACATTAAATCATTCAGCTGGATTATTTTAATAAAACTGTATTAGTTTTGAATAATGGGTTGTGGGGGGTTCGATTTACAGTCATCGCTCTAACTCTTACTCAGCGTTTTCTCTGAGATATGAGGGTGAATTGACTTAGGTGGACTATATGAGCCTATGGGTCACTAGTACTCAGCAATGTGTTACAGAAATGTTACTTTTTCTGGTAACAAGTAGTGTAATGAATTACTATTTCAATTTCAGTTAGAGTACCTATCAAAAAATTAGTTGTTTTGTTATCAGATCTTCTAAATATCAGATTGAAGTTGAATTATGCAAAAATTTGAATCTAGGTTTTCTTCATAATTAGTCATGGTCCTGTCAATTGACCCAGTCACACAGTAAGCTAGCCTAGATGAGAAATGAAAATTTCCACTGTGACTGTATCAAGTAAATGGATGACAAAAACACTGGACATCAACACTATTTGGTTACCCATATCATCCACACAAAAGCGCACAGTAGAGGTAATCGAGTTTTCCTGATTTTTGAAGGTAAGAGATCCTCTCTTACCCTCAAAAATTATAGGAGAGTAATAGAAAAGTAATATAAGTTGTGTAACACTGCTCCCAGCAAGTAAATAAATAAAGCAATAATATTACTTTTGAGATGAGTAATGAATAATGATTAATGTATTACTTTTTTTACGGTGGCTGAGAGAGCTCAGCGCACTGCAACTTAAGAAAACACATGCAAATAGACAAAACACAAGCAAATTAAGAAAACATCTTCATCATTTGACAACACATGCGCTGCAAATACACACAACACAACCAAATAGACAAACACGCTGCAAATACTCACAACACAACCAAATACAGAAACGCGCTGCAAGTAGCACAGACGACAACGGATCTGTTTCCAGGGGACACAAAAACGTGAGGCTAAGGCTGGTTAACAGCAGATATCTGCAATAATATCTGAATCATGCGATCACGATGTTAAAATAAACCAAAAAATCTTACATTTTAGCTCATTTTCCAACACCACTGACGAGTAGCCGACTTCAATAACTTCAAAAGTCACAAAGCATTAAACAACAAGCATGTCCCAGCCAGGTTCGTCATTTTTTTGTGTCCCCTGGAAACAGATCCGTTGTCATCTGTGCTACTGTTGTGAGTATTTGCAATGTGTTTGTATTTGCAGCGCATTTGTCTATTTGATTGAGTTGTGTGTATTTGCAGCGCATGTGTTGTCAAATTGATGAAGATGTTTTCTTAATTTGCTTGTGTTTTGTCTATGTGCATGTGTTTTCTTAAGTTGCAGTGCGTTGAGCTCTCTCGGCCACCGTACTTTTTTTGACTAATGAGCTCAATACTGCCAAGAGCCAGTTGGACCCAATATTTACACATGCCTGTAAGTATTATTGTATCAGACTGTCGATGTAGTCATTTTGACTGCTAATCTCCAAGCTTATCTACCAGCTATGGGAAAATTAGCCAGGAGGAACCTCACTGTTAAAATGACAATCTGCAATTTGTGAAAGCACAGTTAAGATGTTGAAATGCATTGACACAAAAGAGGCTGCATTCAAGGGAATGACACAGCATCTCAAAAGAAATGTCTTATGATGAGTCTTGTGATGTTGATGGGTCACAAACTTGAAGCATTTATTGTATTGTAAGCATTTTGCATCCAAATACTAACATATTTTTTCATATTTTTTTTGCTGTATTTGTAATGTAATTGTGTGTGTATTGTGTGTGTGGTTTGTTTGCTACTTACCTATATCATAACATGATTTCAAATACAGGCCGATAAATCACAATTATCCATTCAGCTTTTACATAATAATATAAATTAGATTTAACAGAAAAAGAGTTACATTGCTCCAAAATGAATGCTTTTGACTGTGTTTAGCTGCTTTTTTTATTTTTAATTTTTATCCTGTTGTATGCTCACTGACCATGTTCCCCTCAGTTGCAGTTATTTCTGTAGGGGTTTGAATATAACTTGAACCTGACACAGTAAACATTCTGTTCTCCATACCTAGGTTACGGAAACCCGTTAACTGCTCCTGTTGCTCAATGCTATGACTTGTGATTCTTTAGGATTTGCTCCCTTCAATCAGGGACATTTCTTGTCTCTGTAGACATGGCAGGGATGATGAGAAACCGATATAAGATTAAAACATGGTGCCTAAGGAATTCAACATTGTCTCCCTGCAAATTTAACACATAGGCTTTCCTCAAAATTATATTACAGCAAGCTTGTCAAGCATTTGGGTTCTGATAATTACTATGCAATCATATAGATGCAAGTGTTATTAAATATTCATTTACTAGTTCCTTGAGGAATAATGGTGATGGAAAAATCTTGGAAGTTGTTTTCTATTTTTAATGATTATTTTAACAAAGCTAAAAAAGCTTGGGTGAGATGAGATTCATATTTGTCTGCTGTGACAAGATAAAAAACGCAAAAGGATTTTACTCTGTGTGGAGGTTGGGTTTAGACTACCATATTAACCTAAGGAGTTATAGCAAGTCTTCTTCCATATATTTAAGAAAAGCAGTTCTACATGTCTAACCCCTCCCCTCATTCACGCTCTAGCCGAAGAGATTGACATAGTAATAAACTGATGTTAATTAGACATACTTTGAATTCTCCATTCTGCTCCTCTCCATGTTGTAGTGGAGCTGGTGGCTTATTAAATCATTTGCTGCTCTTGGGTGATCTTCTTTTGAATCTTGGCCTGACCCTCCGGGCACAATTTATTTTATTTCAAAAAAATTTTACCAGCAAATTTTGCATTAGTTCAAGAGAATTATAAATCATTATTACAACGGGCAGACACTTCAAACATTTTGTTTAAGAGCTTTCTGCTCGATGAGGCATCAAAGGAGATGTTCACACTGATGACTGTTACACTGGCACACATCCATTCATTAGCACACTGAAGTTGGCATGATCATGTTGTGTACATGCCCCACAAAATACTATCGGTGGCTGCTATCTTGTAAGCTTTTGTTATAACCAGGAGGAGGTGCCGAATTACTTCCACAACACAGAAGTTGCCAAAGGCTTTTTGCAAATTGTAACACAGAGTAAGAGTGCATAATATCAACAGTAAAATAACCATGTTTTATTTCACGCAAGTTTAATGTCTACCCAGTTAGTTTAAAATTAATTTCCTGGAATTGTTTGAGAAGACAAAATACATCTGCATAAAAGCTTCTTAAAATTCTCACCAGTGCAATTCAAACTTACAAAATTGTACCAGGTATGGACTCTGTGTCCCATTTATGCATTTTTAATTGTGATTTCTTGGTCCAAACTTGGCTCAGTAGCAACAACCTGCGTTTTATCTGAATTTAATTGCAGGAAATTCTGAGGCATCCAGTCCTTGACATCAATTCGACAGTCATGTACATACCTCCCACTTACTGGGACTGTTTGGTTTGAGAGATACAGCCGAGTATCATCAGTATAGCGGTGAAATCGGGAAATATTTGATCAACTTTGAAGAAGCGTGCACAAATTAGACAAATAAATAAAATTAGACCTGACAGTTTAGCCAGTCCTGCAATAATCTGAAAAATGCTGGAATAGTTTTTTGCTTTGAAAAGTCTTTATGTACTTTGGTCGGTGAATTTGTGGAATTTATTGGACTACTATTAACATTCAGCTTTGTTTGTTTTGGGGAACCGAAAACCTGACTTGATTCTTTCGTATTTTGTTTATTGTAAGTGAAAATTATGTAATAGTCAACTTCATCAACTATCATCCTACACTATCTAAACAAGCTTCATCTTAGGCTCACCTGTGACACTGAACTGATTAGACCTAGATGCTTTACAATGTAATGTTTGATTACTTGGTAGATTCTTATAGTTTATATGTAATTGTCACTATGGCAAGTTTGAGGGTAGGTACAGTCATTACAGCTGTACAAATGTTTAGAAAATATTTCCCGCTGAAAAAATTGTGGAAAGCCTACATACTCCACATTTGCATGGATCCGTATCAACTGCAATGATTTAAATCAATATTGCATTTTAGTGATGTCTAGCTAGCTTCCACTTTTATTTTGAAATCCCAGTCCAAAAAGTCATATATCTAACACATATGAAAGGCAATGAGACCCAGAAATATATATTTTCTTAACTGACTTCTGGACAAGAAGTCGTTTCACATGTTTGCACTGATAGTTTGCACTATCACTGAGCACAGAAAATAAAATAACCCTAAAAGCTGACAGTGAATGACAGCTTATGTTGGAGAATTGTGTATAAAAGATGTTGAGTATCAAGATTATTTGGCCTCAAGATGACTCGGCAAACAGCATTACAACCTACAGAATTTGAGCTCTGAAACTTGTTGAGCTCTGCCACAGTCCATAATAATATGCTACAGATTTTGATATCAGTGCATTAATAGGACACATATACTTATATACTTATGTATAAGACATGATACTGTGTGAAAAGATATCAAAATGTCAAATTAATTAGTAAATTTGAGGTCAGAAATGTCATGAAATGCATGGAGAAACCATGAAGAAGAGAAAAAACTCCACTGTCTCTCCTGAGTGGAACTGGATCTTTATTGGAGGATATAAGTAGAACTGGATCTTTATTATTCTTATCTAATTAGATGCCATATTCAACATGCATTGATCAGTGTAATTGTGAGACTCTGGAGTTATGAATGTTATGAATAATGCCATTGTTAGGGTTTCCGCAATGCCCATGGCATGACCAGTGGAACAAAAACTGGTCTTAGCATCAATTATGGTGGCATGATTAGTGTGGCTTTGTCTCCCAGTCCCACTGAGCTACAGAATACAGAGAGCCAGCTCAATTACCCTCCACCCAGAGGTGGCAAAGCCTTTTGATTTGCCCTGCTTCTTAAATATCTACTGTAATTCTAATAGGTCTCATTAATGTGCCATTGCCTTGTATTGGCTGGTAGATCTTAAATAGTGAGAGATCACAGGAATGTCCAGAATACTCCCCTTTAATGTCCCACGTGCAACTGCAATTAATGCAAATGTATCTGTACTGAAACACACAGTTCATTCCTGGATCCAACATGTGATTATTCCTACAACAACAAAGGGAACCTTTAATGATTTAGGGCATTAAATTCAGTTGATCATCAACCCATACAGCCATTTGTATAAAAAATAATAAATTGTGAAGACTCATTAGGTGAAGTTATGCAATGAATGGGCACATTAAAAAAAGTAAAAAGAGAAGCTCTGTTTAATCTGACACCACATTTAGTCATAGTCCTGAACCCACACTTTATGTATCAGATCAAGAGTGATTGTTTATTGTAACTGACAGTGCAAAGTAATGAACTAGAAAAGGAGGCCAGGAAGAAGAAGAAGAAGAAGGAGAAGGAGACGAAGAAGAAGACGAAGATGAAGACAAAGACGAAGAAGACGACGAGGAAGGAGAAATAAGTAGACGCATGCTGTGTCAACTGAATGGGGCTTGGAAAATATTTCAATAATGAACATCAGAGTAAAGTTTAACATTTATTTAGGCTGCTGGCATTCTTAAATATAATGTTGTGTGTTAAGCATTAAAAGTGAAAGAGGAGTTTGAGATCATATTCAAAAGTATTAATTTATCAGTTTATTGGTTTTGCAGTTAAGTACAGTGCATTTCATTTGAGGATTTGGCAGTTATCTCCACTGTGGTTTTGTGCTTAAAAGATGCCCTTGTCTGAAAAAATCATCTGACTCGCTTTATAAAACTTACCCAGCTCTGGAAAAAAGACTTGAATGAATTATTGCAGTCCATTTATGTTGTTAATTCAGAGGATAAATGGAGTTGGAGCCCTGAATATCTAAGTTGTCAGAAATTTGGCACCTTGTTGAGACACATGTTCGCTTCTGGAATCACTGCAGCAAAATCAAACTTTGCAATCTGTTTCATATTAAGACTCTGGTTTTAAAAGCTTTCATGTAGTCTACTAAATTGTAATGCCATTTTTCCAGAGCCTGTATTTTCAATGTGACTCCTACAGTTGAGGATGTAATGGTGTGTGGTTTGAATTATAATAGTGCTCCTTGGAACAGTTGTCATCATTTTGGTTTCTTCTGATTCGCTCTCCCATCCTAGGCCTCACATAGGTATGATTATGGGTGAACATTCAGAGAGTGAGACATGGAGTGAAATAGAAGGTTGTGAGCTGCAGATTTCACCTTTGTCCCAGTGTCTCCATTTGGGCTTAGGTGCTGTTGTCTTTAGAGAACTGTCATGGTTTCATATACATTTACATATATAATGTGCTCTTGAATTTCAAGGATTAACTACAGTATGAGAAACAACTAAAAAAAAAAGATCATGTGAGTTTAATTGAGAACATCAGAGAGAGGGAGAGATGCAGATCAGGATTAATGGTGTTGGGGCAGGTCTCTTGCTTGCAGACCATTCCTTAACTGCAATTTTTAGATGAACCTAAAAATGCCCATCACAGCATGCATAATATATTGATATGATATCTAAGCAACCATACACAAAATGAATTACCTGATCACAGATTTGCGAAGAATAATTAATTTCCCTGAATCTGTGATGGATGAGAGCACCTGCAGAAAGTGATAAGAGAGCCAAGCCAAAAAAATGACATTTTTGCTATGTCAAGTGATTTCATCACGGAAAACATGCAATGATTCTTGTATCTAAATCAAAGTAGATATTTTTGAGGCTTTATAAAGTACAATGTAAGGTCATGTGATTATCTCATATATGTCTATTATGTCTATCTCTGTTTGTTGTTTGAATGCTTTTGGAACGTGTGACTGAACTGTACTTGTCTGTTTTTAGTGAGACAACCTGATTAAATAAAGGTTTCAAGTGGTACTTTCTAATATTACAAATCAGATATCATTATGCCACTAGACAATAACACAGACAGGGGTTCAGACTCCTGAGAGGATCTAAAAAGAGCAACCGAGCAAGAGTCAGAGGGAAAGTCGATTCGATCTGTGGCAAGGGAACAGAAGACAGAATGACACTGAATAGTTATATTGAGGAAATTGAGAAAGGAGAAGTACCATGAACAGGTTATCACACACACACACACACACACACACACACACTCCACAAAAACATCGTGTTGACACCTGTGTGCCAGTATGTGCATTGTTATCCTATTGAAGAAAGAGACATTAAAACATGTTGAAGTAAACAAATGTTGTGTTGTTAGAATGTGACAGAAGAAAAAATTAACCTTTCTTAGAAGAGACAGAATGGAGAGACAGCCTCTGCATGCTGCTAAGGCCCTAATGAAATGACTGAAAAGAACAAATATAAAAGTTTCAAGGGTCTCATTTCTATAGATGTGGCAAGCTGCTATGAAGCCATAGCTATCACTTAGGCATTTGCCTAACAATATATTAAGAAATTAAATGAATGACTCTAGAAATGTGTTTCAATTTTGGACCAATAATGCACAACATACTAAAATAGTTTCAACTTGTTTCAACAAAATTCAATTGAAATTTTTAAGGAAACACGTTACAATAATTAAAAGTTAAAATAATTGAGAAATAAAAGAGAAATTTCTGAGTTGACAATGATAACTGTCCCAGCCTCAAACTATTTTTTACAGCACAATACAGGATGTTTCCTTCTTAACGCTTTAGTCTTCAGTTCCAACACATTATTTCAATGTGGCATTCACACCTTTTATTGAACAATGGAAGTGTTTACCCATTTGAAATTGGGCAGAGTCCACAGGAATTAAGTGGGTGCACAGGGAATCAACACAAACTTAGATGTTTGGACAAAAGCAGCATAAAGAAATGCCATTATTTCAAGCACTCCATATATTGTCACTTGCATTTGGCTTTCATTACAGTATGTATATGCCCTAGGCGCCTGCTGGCCTGTAAGGAAGCCAGCAGTGATTTGGTTTATAGAGATCATATGGCAGGCAACTGGGCCTTGAAGAACCAGATCTGGTGTATTTCCTATGATTTGAGCCTGGGTTTATTCTTTCCTGTTGGGAAACACACACCCCTCCAGCACGTGCACTAGGCCTGGGATGAGCAACAGTGCTGGCCAATTAAACAACAATATACACACTGTTTTCACACATCTCGGGTTGCATTTCCTATCAGGAGGAAAGGAGGCTCTGAAAGCAATCCAAATGTGGGCAGGAAACCACACAGTGTGAGAGTTGCCTTTGTCATTAACAATTAATGCAACGGCCGTGGCGGCTGAGATCAGCGACAGTGGGGTAGCGCTTTATCAGCATACTGGCAGAAAGAAAAGAAGAAGACTGGTGTAGAAGTTTAGTCTACAGGCACACACGACAGACAAAGAGTTATTGCAACACATCATGCCAAAGCTATATACAATTTTTCACAGAGCGGAACTGAAGTGAACGAGAGGAGTTTATTCAGAAGTTTCCTCAAGTGCTTTTCGAGCCACACTGAATGACATCACATAAAAGCTGTCTGTTCCGTGTCCCTCATGCTCCCCCCTCCCAGTCCACAGTGCCAGTCTTCATTAATGTGACCAAAATGTCATCAACTAGTTTAATGCCCCTTAATATCACTGTATCGTTTACATTCCCCTGCACACTGGAAATGAGTCCCAGCTGGGGAGCTTGGAAACCAAAGGAGGTGAAGAGAGAGACTTGGAGGTGGGGTGGGGTGGGGAGGCAGGTTTGGTGGGTGAGGGTGGGGGGGTGGGGGTGGGGGGGGGGTTGAGAGTAAGGGGAGGACTGACAGGCTATTTAGACGTGCTACTTCACTTTGCATTAGAGTGTACAATATCAGGCGTGGGGAGCCAAAGTGAGGCCAGATTTCAGGCAATGCTGGTCAGGCCTGGAGCGACGGATCACTTACCTTAGGAAATCAAAGTCAATGGCAAAAGATCTGACCTGGAGTGGGGCCCAGCAGCACGGGGGGAAAAGTGTGAAACCTGGAGAAAGAGAGACACTCATTGAGGAAATCCATTACCACTGGAGAAGCCAACAAGCATGAAAGGAGCTGTCTTGTTAAATTGGCTGCTTGATAAAGCAGGTCTTTGGCTGGGGAGCCACTCCGAGTCACCACTGGTGACACCAGACAGAGAGAAGAGAGAGGCCCTTATTGATACAGGGAAATGTTGAGTCACTGCAGTCCAGCCCAGAACACCCTTGGTGTTTCACAAAGAGAAAAAGTCCAGGGGGAAAATGTGCCGCTTGTTTCACCCCTTGTCACTCAGGTTCTTCAGTAATTTTCAACTTTACAGTTTACCAATGCTGACATTCAAATCAGTGATCTGCTGGTCATTAGCACGCTTCTCTATCCACATCAGATATTCATAGATTTTCTCTACCCGCCTGAACCATCACTGGGTTGCAGGGGCCTGGAGCATATCCCAGCATACATTGGGTATGTCGCCAGTCCATCACAGGGTGAACACAGATAGATAGACAGACAGTTACAGTCTCATTGATACCTATGGGCAATTTAGAGTCTCCAATCCACTTGAAGTTGGACTTTGGGAGGAAACTCATTTGAAAATGGGGAGAAAATGCAAACTCCATACAGAAAGGGCACAACTCAAACCCAAGTCCTTCTTGCTGTGAGGCGACAGTGCTAACCACCGAGCCACTGAGCTGCCTCTTCATGAGATATGAGGTTAAAAATGTATTCTGGCATTTGACTCCATCTGTCATATAGTGGAGATGACAAGTTTCAACTTTGATTGCTGACACTTCAGTTAAACCTTGCCCCTATAATATCACTGTCCTTGTGAAGGTCCAATTCTGCTGTGTCATTCATTAGAAACTGATGTTCATCAGAAAGTGTGACAGTTTACAGAAGCTCTGTCAGCCTTCAAGAAATGTCCTGTGTTGTTGGCCACTGACAGCACAGGCTAGTACTGTACAAGACAGAACTGTCTGCCACTACTACCACCGTCATTAATATACACTATATGTAATTTGCATCTCTCTCTCTCTCTCTCTCTCTCTCTCTCTCTCATCTCTACCATCCCCCACCCCTCATCCTCGCATCATATGATCTTCCCTCCACAAAAGTCCATATCATTCTCTCTCAGAGGATTTATTTTATGCAATGCAAGACATTTAACTGCCAAGTAGATGGGACCAGGCTGAGATCTAGTAGTGCCCTGTCGAGATTTCTTTTTTGAGTGAATCGATCAGACGTGTAGTATGAGTGGCTGAACAAGTCAAGAGATCTGCTGAACTAGTTGTCATTATCTACTGTAACTTTGCAATGACCTTCCCTATGTCTCCTGTGTATGTTTTTGATTTTGAGAGATTGGTTTTGGCAACGCCTCTTATGGACCAAGGTGAGTGGCATCAGGTATGTTCAACCTGCAGTCTATGACCACTGACCCTTTAATCGTCTTGGCTCACTTAAGCTGCTGGTGGATCCCCCAGTAGATTTGTTTTTAATGCGCTGTGATTTTTTCCTCCTCCAAAGCCCCCTTTTTTATCTTCTTCCTGCTGTGTGGCTGAAACCCCAATGAAGCCAAGGCAAGCCTCAAATCCCTCATATCAGGACAAGCAGGAAAATATAGCTCAATCAAATCCTGAAAAAAACATTTTAACTTTACTGAATTAATAAAGCATATATATATATATATATATATATATAATATAAACGATTTAAGAAAAGTTCTGTTTGATTCACTCTTAATTCAAGTTTTCATTTAAAAAAAACTTATTTTCATTTTTCAAGCTTGTTGATTTCCTCTATAGTTAAGTGGTAAAAGATATTTGAGAGATGTATTAGACGCAGTGTGAACAGGCATAAGATGCATACTTTATAGAAATAACGGGGCTATACAGTGGAATAACATCATTTCTTTTGACTCCTGCTGGGTACTAAGTAATAGAAAGTGATTCAAAGGAACATAAACACACACACACACACACACACATACACAGACACACACACACACACACACCCATTTCCAAATGTCACTGAAGTCTATTTTGAGACTGGAAGATACTATTTCTGCCCATTTTACTTTTGAGCTCAACGATTTCTTGGTTTTGGCCATGTATGGATCATTTCAAAAGAAAACACTTCATCATAATTTACTCATAATCTAAAGACAGTGTCTCACCACTGTCGAACCCGCACAACAACAATTTTGATGTTGGTGTTCTTAAAAAAGGCAGTTGGAAGTGACTGATGCAATTGAACTCTCCAAAGAACGAAGGTTTTATCCTCAAACCCCATGCGACTTGGCAGAGGATCACACTTTTTCTTACCTCTCATCCAAACCTCTTAACTGAAAACCCAAGGAAATAGTGTGGAATAATGTCAATAGAATGTATAGAACAAGCAACAACTGGAAAACAAACTAAAACCCAGTATTTTATAACAAGGCATTTACACAAAGAACACATTTTTAAACACAGCCATATCATTGTTTAAATAAAACATATGATTCATCCTAATAATTAATCATATCTGTGATATGGCGTTTATATGCTTTCTGTTGCATACTGTGTAAAATGTATACTGTGTAAAATGGATTATTTTTTAAGTTCTGCTGGCAAGCAAAATCAAACATCCTGCTAGAGAGCTTAATAATGTGCATTTTAACATTTCTATAGAACAGTCTCAATTATTGTTGCCAATTTATAGCAACGGTTCCTCAGATATACTGCAGGATCCCACAGGAACCAAAATGCTGTCAAACTTGTCACTACTCTGAATAGATGCCCAAACATTCCCTTTTTCCTATATTTTTTTCATTTTTATTGGTTCACCAATCAAATTCTATTTTTGATCAACCTGCTTGAGAGTTGGCTTGTACTGTAGCATACTGTTCTTTTAACTTGTAAAGCCGTGCAGAGAGAGAATTGTGTCATTCCCTTGAGTGCTCTGATTTGTGCTAAGGAACGCTGACTTCATTTCTTTTAATTATGACTGTTGAAAAAAAGCATGTATATTGCTGAGCACCACCTGCATTTGAGAGGGGAGTTGAGGTTTTGAGGGAAAGGCAGGACAAAAAGAGGTATTGTTGTTGGGTGTAGGTCAGTGCTGCTAGGCTGCAGCTCCCTAGAACATTCCATGGTGTCACATAATACTGTCAGTTTCCTGTTGGAAGTGCCAGCCCAGAAAGATTGAGTGTGCTTGCAAAGTTAGGGAAGTGTGTGTGTGTGCGTGTGCATGTGTACAGTATGTCTTAGCATGTGCATGTACATGTGTGTGTACCCACGTTCCCTTTCCTTCATCTCTGGATCACCTCATGCAAGGTCAACAAGCCTGCAGACCTGCATTCCCTCTGGTCTGGTAGTGAAGTATAGTAAAGCCTGTTTCCCACTGAACAGATAGTACGGGAGCAGCTACAGTATCTGTCTTAGCTGTGGTCAGGCCAAAATGTGTGTATGTCTGTCAGAGCGTATGGTACAAACCCTGACACATCCCCGGTGCAGAGGAGCAGGTCTGCATTTAAAACATTTTATAGGGTGCTCTGTAATATACGCAAACACAGTCATATGTAAAACACTGCCAAAAAAATAACTCACCTGCCCTCTACTTGGAATTGTAAAAACAAACGTCTCCCTCTGGATGCTACCAAGAGAAAGGCCTTGGAAACAGCTCACTAATTGCTTTGCATTGTGCTCTTGTCAATATAGTATTATATACTGAATCAAGAAAAGTGCACATATGAAAACCCTTTAAGAGACTTTTAATTTTTTTTGTTGATCCCCTGGTACAGTAAGTATATAAAAACAAATTAAAATTAAATGAAAAATCAAATTATAGGGTAACACAAACATGCACCAGATGCTCCTAATATATTTCTGTATATTTCTGTCCTTCTAATAGCTACTTGAATACAGTCCAGTGTTTGTGTGGATTGCCAGAAACATAGTCGTTTTGTTTTTCCTCACAGCTTTCATATTTTTGACTCAATGCTTTTATGGACATATCTCCCTCTTCTTCCTTTCAGTTTTCTGTGCATATTATGGAGATGTGTGCGCTATCTCCAGCATTGACAACAACCGCACCAGCAGCATGGACAGGCTGCCTGATAGGTCATAACTAGTTCAAAGCAGCCGTTTCTTCCGCTGTCAGAAAGAATGACATTGTGGCCATGCTGAGTTAAATACAGATTTGTGGAACAGTATTATTAAAAGGTAAGTTGTTACATTACAAATGTTACTTGTATTAAAAGCAGTTTCAGTGTGATAAAAACAAACAAACTTGTTCATACTGTTACAGGTATTGTTGAATATTCTAATGTACAAATAAATGCAATGCAATGCAATATAAAACATATATATTATTATTATAATATTTCATTTCAAAGCAGCAGCCTTTGTTTTTGTTGCAGTAGTAGCATGACTGATACGGCCGCTCAAAGCATAAAATTGATAAAAGATTGACAGGAAACCATCAAAACTTGCGTTTAAAAAGAACAATCAAAATAAATGACACTATAATTGATTATATATTGACAATACATTTTATGGAATAGGAAATATTATTAAAAACTAATATGTTAAGTTACTTTTCCCTGCAAAATGCAAAATGTAATCTCAATGCTGAGTAATGCCAGCACTGGGTAAATATAAGCCTATAAAGATCTACATCTGTCCTTTACTTCAGAGGCAGAGAAGCAATTATTGGATGTTGTGCTCTCGGATAGTGTGTTTAACCCTAACCTGAGTGTCACACAGCTACAACCTCATAACACACACACACAGACACACAGACACACAGACACACAGACACACACACACACACACACACACACACACACACACACACACACACACACACACACACACACACACACACACACAGCTGCAATGTAGTCAGAAGGGGAAAAAAAGCCCTTAAACATTATGCTGGTGAAAATGTGTAAATTAGACTTGGCCCTGTGCAGCTTTGGAGCTCAGTATGCAGTCTGAGCAGACATTAACGAGGAAGGGGAGACTCTGTGATTTAGAGGAGAAGCAGCCCCACACCACGGAAGGAAAATAAACCAAAATAATAGATCTCAAGGATGTAATTAAGAGAATTGTGATTCAACAATGAAGTCATGATCAAGTCATTCAGTCACAACCGCCTCAGCCAGCTAAAAGTCACATTTAGATGTGTGATGACATCATTGTTAAATTGGATTTTCCCTCTCTGGCTAAAGTCTACGGCTCTACAGCAACCTGCGGTCACCTGAGAGCTGTGATGTGAGCAGGCTTTTCTGGGACAGTGTGTGTCTGTGTCCCTTCTCTACCTGGGAGAGGTGCTAAAGATAGATAGAAGTATAAATTTAGGGACGGTGGGGGGGCACAGTCTTTGTATTTGACATATGATAGGAATGTTTACCTGTGAATCTATGGCCTTTTGTTTTGAGTCTCTTAGCATTTTTTGTCAAAATGTCTTTATATTTTGTGTGCTCACTTGTTCCTATTTCAAATGAATAATGCCAATAAAGGTAAATATGGTCAAAGCTCCAATAAAGAATTCTGGACTATGACATTTCTGTAAATTATGATTATGTACACATAGATTCTTGCAGATTAAGGTAAATAATCTATTTGAAACTTGAGATCCCATTGCTCCAGTGTTTTCAAAAAGCACACATGTACGCAAACCTTTTGTAACTACAACATACATTTGAAATAATTAAGTTGTCTTTTCATTGACAGACATTTTTGACTAGTAGTGAGCCAAAAATGTCTTCAGTCCACTGTGTTAAGTATGAACAAAGCCAGTAGTGGGGCAAAAGCAGCACCACAGGTGTTGCTATTTTCTGATACCAGATTGGACCTTGTGACTGTTAAACTAACATGACAAGCATTTCAACTGGGATGTAGAAGCCTTATGAGTCTTATGTGCATCTGGCCATAAATTCACAAAAGAGCAGATCGTTCATTTCCATGTTCGTCTATTGCTCAATTAACAGCGAATCAAAACATTGTCCCTCTGCAAGCATGCCATGGGATGAATAAGGGGAGCGAGGAGCAACAAACATTTATTTTCTTGTGCGTCTGCTCTGGAATTTAATTAGCCTTTTTTTTAACCTGTGAACCCAAAGCCTCACCCCTGCTGTAAGACGCAGAATTCATTAAGCTGTTTTCTGCCCTCAGATTTTCACACCACGGCTTTGAACATCTGCACCCTGTCATGTATCATCCCATTCATTTCTACTTAATTTGATCCTAATAAGTGCCTACATGAGGAGCCAGATGTTGCTGCTTCGACTGTGGCACAGAAAGTTTTGTTTGAGGGGAGTTGTGCTCAGTGCCTGGTGGGCAGGGCGGTGCACCCAATGCAGGCATAGACTGTTTGAAATCAGTCATTAATATGTAGAATAGTTTTGTGATTTCTTATTTTCTAGATATTAGTTTTTACTTGTCAGTGCACACAGAAATCCATCAACACTTGACAAGGTCCCTCAGGGTAAGCACGAGAACTTGCTTTTCATTTTCATTAATTCCAAAAGACCTGTTTACAAGAAAATCATCAAACACATATCTGTATCAATCAAGTAAGACCCAGTCTAAGAGACGCAACTTCAAAGTTTCCTCATGGAGGAAAAGTATAAAATAATGGAATATAATGTCTTTTCAGTGGGATTGTGACATCTCGAGGGAAGCGATGTATGTGTGATGATGTTCAGTGGGCAGGATGCTGGGAGTAGGTCTGATTATGTTCTGTGGATGGAGAACCCCTGTAAACTTGACTGCTAATCAGCACCATATGCCAGCCCCTGGCCCTCATTCTCGTCTTGTCATTTCAAGTGGCTCCTAGACATGGCTTCTGACATGCCCTGGATCCAGCCGCAGCAACTAGCAGCCTGGCATGTGCTAATGAGAGAAGTGGTGGATGCCGAAGAGGCTCATGCACCCCTGAGATACACGGGGGTACGGCCAGACAAGCCAAAGCTCGGCCATATGACCCTTCAGAGTGGGCCTCTTTTCCTTTTAGGAGAGGTGGTGCTGGTGCCTGCGCACCCATGTGTGTGTGTGTGTGTGTGAGAGCGTGTGTATGCCCTAACAAAAAAGTAATATTCCTATACGGTCATAGTGTATCTGTGGCACTCAATAGTTAGTAAGTTCATATATAGACCATATCATAATTTATGCTATTTTAATCTCCTATGGTATCACTATAATATTCTCATAGGATATAAAATATAGTATCTAGTTTATTCAGTTTTGCACTACATTTATATAGTATCATTCTAAAAATTTAATACAGGGTTACGATAGTAATTTTGTGTGTGTGTGTGTGTGTAGCAATGAGAGCAGTGTTCTGTTTGAGTACTCCGAAGTGTCTTGGTTTTGTTTGTGAACTGCTGATTCTTTGATTTGTGTAAAAGCTGATTATAATATAAGGATTGCTGTTACCTTTGTGTCTTTCTTTTATGTAACCGATGCAACAATCTCTAGTCTGGAAAAAGCATTTTGTTTGGTTGTTGTTTTTTTTTCTTTGTACAAAATTGTTCACATTTCTGTGCACAGGGTGGCCCTTCAAAACTCAATCATACTCAATCATACCTTTGGCAGTAACCCGATTCCAAACCTGATGGTAAACAGGAAAGGGTCAACTAGCCACTGACACAGAGCAACAGACCATTTCCATCAGCTGAGCATAAAATCAGGTCAATCTAAATAACTCCCTTGATTATAATTTCTATACCCTTTGGGGTCAGGGAGGTCAATCGTGTCATCTTGCCACGGATCGTTGTTACATAGGGGAAAACTGAACTGAGCTGCCTGAGCAGGGTCCAGGGCCGGAGCTGAGGAGAGTCACTCAGCCTTCTGTCTGAGGGGGCATCTGCTCCCACTTAACCCCCGGTCTCAGCAGCATTCTGGGTAATCAGACTGACCACTGTGCTTAACTTACTGCCCTTACAATGGAGGAAGTGAACAGTCACACAGACAGTGATTCATTCCACAGGCTATTGGTGCTTAGGATGAAATATTGTCTCTATGCATTGTGTTCAGTCTACAGTATTACTTATGTGCTACATTGCACTAGTGTGAGAGTCCCTGACTGATGGCACTGATTGGGCCTTCTCTCTACTCTGTTTGTACTGAGTCCCAGACCAAGGCTGCCGCTGCGTCTCTCATGCACTGTTGTCATCCAAAGTGACTACAGCTTAGTGTCTCTGTCAGCTGACTGGTTTCTCATTGTTTTACATGCTTGCAGACTATGCCTGTGAGAGCGAGTGCAGGCCCCTCAGGCAAAGAGCATGTCAGCCAGCTTTGTTCTACAGGATGCTGGGGCTCCCTCAG
Source organism: Centroberyx affinis (assembly GCF_046629955.1). Classification (NCBI taxonomy): domain Eukaryota; kingdom Metazoa; phylum Chordata; class Actinopteri; order Beryciformes; family Berycidae; genus Centroberyx; species Centroberyx affinis. Next base: position 198,044 of record NW_027280240.1, read on the forward strand.
CTGCTGCTTGGCTCCTCTGCTAACTGGGGAAGTCAAGGAGATTAAATGGAACATCCTGAATCTCATACTTCCTAATGCATTGTGACATCCACACTCTGCTGAGACTGTAGGCGTGCCTACACAAAGGAACAGAGACAAAACAAACACTGCCTCCTTGAAAGAGGTTCTATGCCACAAGAATTGTGTACAACATTTACATTAACGTGCTCTGACAGAAGTGGGAATTTTCACAACGTACCTTCAATAAATTATGGAGAATGTTTTGAGTGACTTTTTGAAATTCAACCAAACAAAAAGTCTTTTACATCACTGTATTATTGCAATCAACGTAAGACATCAACAAAACCTTCTCCTCTGAATGTCATGATGCAGAATGTTTAAAAATGATTTCAACTGCTATTCTATTAAAAAAAATGTATATATAACAGATAGACTTGTTTTTATTATGCCCCATGAAATAGTATATTAATGAAGCACTCGATACTGTCATATGAATTATTGAAGACAGACTGTAATCCCACGTCAGTCAGTCAGTCCAGTAAACCCAGGATCCCTGACATCAGGGAGCTAGTCCTCAGAGAGGAGGACCCATTCCCAGCTTTGTTGGAGGCTGTGGTTGGAGTGTTTTTAGTTAGCAAGTCGTTATGAATCAGGAGGATAGAGGGATGGGGCGATAGAGGGATATAGGGAATAGGGTATGTAAAAAGGGTTTATCTGGGGTCAGGTAGGTAAATGAGGAACAAAGCCTCATCAGTCGTTTCCTTATACAGAAATTGGCACACACACCCAAAAGGTTATTACTTCTCCTGATGAGCTAAACAAAACCAAAAAAACAAAACAAACAGTGAATAACTAAATGAACAAAATAACAATGGAGATGTGCACAGGGAGGTAGGAGCATTGCAGTAGACAAAGAGAGAAAGGAGAGGAGAAATGACAGTCAGACACAGAAAATATAAATGTCTGAAATGGTCATTATTATTTCATACAAATGCCTTTTCTTTGCTTGAAAAATTTAAGCCGCAGTGGCAGCACCAACGCTGCACATGTCAAAAGAAAGCCCAGGGACCACAGATGATTTAAGTGGGAGAGGAGAGCATATGCAAAAACCACATGTGTAACAGCCATCAGTAAACAGTGAATATGTGGTAAACTTGGCAGGACACTGACATTTTTTATAGCACAGCCAATGTGTGTTAAATAAAGAGAGGGCCCAGCTAGCTCCTTTCCTATGTCAGTCTGAGGACAGGCCAAAGTGTGTACAAAGCTCTGTATGTAATGAAGGGTTTTTCCAAACAACCAAATGACGCTACTGCTACATCACAATGCTCTTTTGGGTCCTCTTTAAGTTCAGCCACAACTTATTTCGTTGACTTTTCTGTGCATTAAAACGTTCAAGTTTTAGAACAAAATAGATCACCGCATTGACACAAAAATATGACCACAATAAAACAGCCCAGATAAAACCACTGCATGCACAGATGTAAATGACTTTAATTTCATCAGGGCCGTTGCCATTCTTCAATTAAGTCATGGGTGCTTTCAGGGTAAAGGCTGAGAACATTTTGTCTGTATCCAGGGCTGAGCTTTGCGTTCTCTTAGGAGTGAGAAATAAAAAAAATAAATAAAAAAAAAATAAAATATATATATATATAGTTACTGTATATATATATATATATA